>NW_009722608.1:8881-39240 GCF_000703405.1 Apaloderma vittatum
CTATCCCCAGTCGTCCCAAATGCACTGCTTACTTTTTCTTACACTGGGCTGTAAGCTGTGAGGCTGAAGTTCCCTGTTCAGCTTTAACTCCCAGAAACACTTGTGGTCAGGAGTTGGAGCCCACAGGTGTGCTAGTTTAGCTTTTGCCTTTGCTTTACCCACTGTAAAATGGAGATGGCCACCAAATGATGCAAGACAAGCTTGTCTAAAGTCCCTGGTGTGGGCCAAGGGCTAGTATTACTTCAGTCTTCATTGGAAGAGATATCACTGCCACTGCTGAAGAGAAACAATACAAAATGCAAAAGCAATATTAAGGCTGGCAGCCCTATAACCTGAAATATTTCATGCAGTCCTGGACAGAACGTGTGAAACACCTGGCAGTGCAGAAAGTTAGGTTCTGTTAAATCTTTGAGTGCCAGTTGTTCCGTTGCATATTTATCAATGCTGCTACAGACTCTAAGCAGCCCCAAAACAGTCACAAACAGAAGTAAATCTTTCTTCTTCTAGCCTCTCTCTAGGAGAAATAGCTTGACAGGTTTATAAGGGAAGGGAAGTTGCACACTGCTTAGCATGGCTCTGCTAGCCTGTAAGGAAAGGTTTTTGGAGTGCCAAACAGAAGACATTACTTTGGGTGGTGGAGCCAGCAACAGTGATGTGCTTGATCACTCTCATGCCAGGGAGGACTTTCTGCTGCCATCGGTGTTACACAGGTACACCAGAACCTCTGCTATCTCTTGCTCTTGCATTTTCATGACAACCCTGCTGACAGACAGGACACAGCAAGAGCTGTGAGGTATAAAGTAGCTATCAAAGATGGCAATGAAATGTAAATATCTAGGTGATACTCAGTCACATAGGACTTTGAATACTCAGCTAGGATGCTGTGTTTTGTGTTGAACCAAGATACCAAGCCTCTTGCTATGCCATAAGCGTTAATGGCATCCTAACAACTAGAGAAGAGCTTGAATTGAGGGAGGAGCTTCTTTTCCTAGTAATATGGTTGACATCCTTCTTGTGGATCAAACAACAACATGTTCTCTGCATGCACATTTGGACCACCTCTCGGGCCTACGTTTCTTAGCCCTATGGCAGAAAGGAAAATTCACCCTAGTGATGGAGTGAAATCCTTCTATACAAACACAACAGCATTCTTCAAAGAGCAACAAGAGTGGTCACAGTGGGTTAACACTCCAAAAACAGGAAATAACCCTAACCGGCACTCTATGTCATCACATAACCTAGATTTCAGTTAAGAATTTGGGTGTTGTTTTAGATAACAAAATACAACATGTGTTCGTCATTAATCTTCTTGAACATTTGTTTGGCCAGAAACTGTCTCTGATCAACCCACTTATGTAAACAGGCCCCTGCTTCAGACAGGAGTGGTAAGATGTTATTCCAAGTACTTGCATTACAGGGAATCTCTCCTTAACTCTAACAAGATACATTTAATGACAACCTTGGTATTGGTGGCTGTATTCCAAGGACTTTTATGTTCAGTTTAAATTTCAAAATTAAGTAAAAAATTTTCTTGCATCAAAGGGGGAAAATATTGCCTCTAAAAAATCTACCATTTTCCTCTACTTTGTATGAGTTTTCAGTATCAAACACTTTTGCATCTGGCTTGCAAAAAATGGAAAAGCTTTTTCTTCTTTCACTACCAAATGGCAGATGCTGCATTCATTGCAGCTGAACACACTGGGGAGGTTTCTGTTCATTTAATTTTTTACAGGTATAGAATCATATACAAAAATGAAAGAAATATGAGAGAATATTGGCAGACTAAATTAAAATATGCAGTTTCGTACAGGCTCTTGCTCCCCATAGTTGGTCTCCTCACACCTTTTTTTTTCAGAACAAAACAACAACATGCAAATAGCTTTCAGTCCTGCCAATCCAGGGGCAGTGCATGAGTGGGGAGCAAGGCTCTCATGATGTTGCGATCAGTGCAGCTACTTACCACCTGTGAATGTTACCCAAACCGTTTCCATTTCCTAATTTGTAAAAAATTTGTAAAAAAAATCTAGGAACTAGCCCAGACCTATATACTTACTCAGTGCTACAGAAGTTAGTTCTTCACAACCAAAATGAATTAATGCTTTGATTGCTTAAATATTAATCCAAGGCTTTAAATTATCTGATAGATATCCTGTCCAGATACAAGGAACTCCAAATTTGCAATAAAGACAGCCATTAGAAATATTTATCATTGAGTAAGAACATTGAAGAGAATGAGTCGCAACAGTACCAATTCCAGAACACAATTTCTTAATTGCATTACATATTTTGGACATTGCCCTGAAATGGACTGCGCTGCATCAAAAGAAGCATATCCAGCAGATTGAAAGACGTGTTTTTCCCCCTCTGCTCTACTCTTATGAGGCCTCACCAGTGCTTCATTCAGCGCTGGGGTCTCCAACATAAGAAGGTCCAGAGGAGGGCCACAAAGATGGTCAGATAACTGGAACACCTCCCTTATGAGGACAAGCTGAGAGAGTTGGGGCTGTTCAGCCTGGAGAAGAGAAGGCTCTGGGGAGACCTTATAGCAGCCTTCCAGTACCTGAAGGGGGCCTACAGGAAAGCTGGGGAGGGGCTGTTTACAGGGGTGTGTGGTGATAGGACGAGGAGTAATGGTTTTAAACTAGACAGGGTAGGTTTAGATTAGACACTGGGAAGAAGTTCTTCACTATGAGGATGGTGGAATAGTGCAACAGGTTGCCCAGAGAGGTAGTGGAAGCCTAATCCCTGGAGGGCTTCAACATCAGGCTTGATGAGGTTCTGAGCAACCCGATCTAGTTAAAGATGCAGGGGGGTTGGACTAGATGACCTTTAAAGGTCCCTTCCAACACAATGCATCCTATGATTCTATGATTCTGTGATTCTATCAAATGCTTCTGGAAATTGTAGAGATACAGAACTCTTGAGATACGGTTTTGTTGTCTGTGGTTTTGTTGGTTTTTTTTAAATCTGGAATTCAGTTTACCCATGACAATTGTTTTAAGAATTTCTTACCTGCATTCAGTAGCTGGGAGCACAGTACAGAAAAGTTTGTGTTGACAGACATACAGAGTAATAAGGGAAGGACAGAAGCTAAAAGGAACAGAGTAAGGGAAAAAAGACAACTGCATTGGCTCTTAATATTTCAAATTCTTGGACGGGTAAGAACTAAACAGAGTTACTTTTGTAGGTGGAAAGAGAATTTTGTAGCTTTAGAAAGGTGAGAGCTGCTATAAACGACATGGCAGGTACTGCTGCTGCTTCTTCCTCCTCTTGGCAGAAATGTTCCCCTCAGCAAGCCTGATGCCATTCAGTTGCATTTTAATGGTTTTAATGCATTTTAAAGCCTGATATGCAGATATGCAGAACTTGCAACCAGGGAATCAGAAATGCTGACAAACAAAATGAGCTGAAGTCAGGCACCCACTTCCAGTTCCAAAAATATTAATGCCAGTCCTTTTCCATATGCACTTTATTCTGGTATACTGAAATGAACAGCTTTAAGTTTTCAATATACTGGATTTTTTTTTTTTTCCACAAAGTATTGCTCTATGGCACCATCATTTATGCAGTTTGGCCTGCCACATTGCTGTCATGACACAGTTTCATTTACAGATATTATTCCATTAATATTTGTAAGTGATTGAGATCCATAGAAGTCTAGATTGGTTGTCTGGAGTTATTGAAAATTACAAAAATCCATCTTAGCCTGTTATATAAACTTGTTTTGAAAGCAAAAAGAAATTAGAAACAGATAGGTTGGCTGGTATAAAACAGATAGGTAGAAACAATTGTGATAGTGAGTATTTACAGCTATTGAAGTCATTCAGTGATTACAACAATGAGAAAATTGGAGGAAACTTTTGTAGCTGAAGTCATTGAAATGTATCCTAAGTAATGTTCCTGGAATGTGGTTGTCAACTTTCATGTTGCTTATCTGAGGGTCACTGAACAGATGCAGAGGAACAGTGACTGGGAAGAGCTAATGTCACCATGACTGTCATCCTAGTGTATCTCAGAAGATTCATCATTTCACTAACATGCTTCCAGTAGAAGCTTGCTCTGCTAAACCTGGATTTTGGCTGGATTTACTCAGTGGGAAAACCTTATCTGGGAGCCCTAATTTCCTAAGTCACAGCTCTGGAGCACATTCAGTATCTGAATAGCTTTGGGGACAAGAATCTTAAAGGTGCCAGGATGTCAGGTCTAGAGCAATTTTTTTTCTAAAATAGAGCTCGGAATCCGGAAAGCTTCGAGGCTCCCTCTTGTGATTTCAAAACTCAGTCTTCAAATGTATGTAGAAGTCTTCTTACTTCAAATATGTGTAGAAATTTAGGAAAGCAAACAGAGTCAAACACCTCCAAGTCTGCAGTCAAGAAAATTGTGGCTTGATACTGCCGAAATATGACATTTAGATTATGGAGTTTTTTTATACTTTCTCTTCAAAACCAACTTCAGATTTCTTACTTTTCTTCTGAGTTGGTATAATTTACTTTCTTCTCTTTGTTCCATCACTCTGTAATTTCCATCCTAAGGAAGATCACAACTGTGAAAAGCTCCACAGTTCAGCAACATGGAAAAACTGGAATTGTCACAAAAGGTCCAGTAAACTGATGTAGTAATGAGCTGGAAGAATCTGAGAAATAGAGATTACTGGGAAATAGTATTTTAGCCATGAACAAACTTCTCTGTAATGGAAGGAGAAAAAAGCTAGGCAATAACCAGTTAGTTTAAATATTCTTCATTTTCTCTTATGCTTTTTCTTCCTGTTCTGTGCTGTAACAGATAAAATTTAAACTACAATGACCTTCACACCAAGCCTACATGTGAAGGACTGTGTAAGTCTGCCAATTGCTCTGGATGCTACTGCTTCAATAAGTGGAGATCTACTACATGTTTATTAGATTTCTGTTAGTTTATGTCTCATTCATGAGGGAAGCAAAAGAGTTATACAATTTTAGAAGGTGATTGCATGGAGTGTTTACCTAAAGTAGTACTGATTGTCCTGCAAAAAACTGAAGTGACATCAAATACAGAACAAGCAGACTGGGCCTGGAACTGTTTACAAGTGATTGCAACTCAGGTGGAGGTTTGAAGTGGCCAGTGTTCAAACTGATCTCGGTACAAGATAGACAACGTGGGAAAGGAATTAGTTTTCTCTTTTATAATATGAGTTATCTGAATTTATTGCACGTTTATTCTGTACACAGTACTGGCAATAAAACTATAAAAACACTTGATACTGTATTTCAAAGGACGTAAACCACTGCCCATTTCTGAGTATGCTTTGAGTGTTCAAGTTATCTGAAATCCAACTATGCCTCCAGTTTTTGCAAATGGGCCTGTCTCTCCAGTGAACCTCTCTCTTAGTGATCCAAAGTCCTGACTCCAGCTGTCTCTGTGTTGAGGACATTTCCACATTAGTATCTAAATTTTGCTGCATGATTTTGCCCACAGAGGAAGAAAGCCATGTCTGTCCACTGCTCATAGTAGGCACTTTTTCAGTTTCCAGGAGCTGTATCTGTGCTCAGAGGGAGCCGCCAGACTGTTCTCAAACTGTGTTCAGGGTCACGCTGAGGAAACACCCTCTTGGAAGCTGCCTGACTCTTTGTTCCTTCCATCAGTCTAAAATAAATGTCATTGAAAGTGTTTCATTCCTCTTTGTGTACGCAAAGACCATGGGAACACTTACAAATCAGTCTCTTTCAGATACCACATACAAAATCAGAGGAAATAACAATGTTTGGGTCTTTCAAGAAAATCCAAACTGTCCAGATTTCTTTGGCAGACATTCCCACTTTGTTTTTCCAGGCTGAGAAGCATGGAAGTACCCTTTCCACCTCTTTCCACCCCCCTGTCACTCACAAGTTCAAGGATGATGATGCTTGGATTCAGAGATAAAATTTAGAAGTGAATGGAAAAACACGTCCAGATGATTCAAAGGGCAACTGCATCCTCTACCTGCTACTGTCTTCCTCCACATGTTTTACCTTTTTTCTGCAGGTTAAGTGACTCACTACATTCTTCTGCCATTTACTTATCTTCTGTTTTCTCTGTGTGCACAGCAAATCTCTGATGCTTGTGGGACTGTTCCAAGTTCAATAAAATTTCATCTTCTGAAGGTTATAAGATTCCTCAAACTCCAGTCAAGATCTGGAGCCAGAGAGGGGTCCAGTTTGCATAAAATCAAAGCTCTGCCACAGGCAACTGACACGTATATAGCTCATTAATAAAATTCTTGATTCAAAAGTGTTATTTTCTATGTGGGAAAAGTCAGTTTAAATGACTGGTAAACCGTTGCTGAGATTTTAGCTGAATTATGCACACAGTTCTGGCTGGTGCATGCAGAAAATATTTGCACAGACATCCATTGTTTTGACCCACAGACAGAGTTCAAACAAACACTGATGGGAGAATTAAATTAGGAGTACAGGATATTGTCCTTCATTCTCTGCATTCAGGCTACTCAGATGGCAGAATCTGAAATTTATATGGCATTTTAATTGGTCAGAAACAAACTCAAAATGATTCCAAGGTTGGATCTGAACAGATTTCATACATGAATATTAAATATTCATAACATTTGCCAGAAGGATGACTCTGAATGTTGAAACTTTGCACTCATCTGCAAAACAAGGAAAGCAGCAGAGGTGAACAGTAGAAGCTTATGCAGAGTAACCTATTAACAGGATTCCTGTGCTCCTCTGTGTTGTGCTATGGTGACAGAGAAACAGATGAAGTGTTTTTTCAGTAATACTATGGATGATTCTATTTTTCTTTTTAAGTTTTGTATCTGTATCAGCCTCCATGCATAAATTTAAATCCTATATGGCAAAGGAATTTAACACTATGGAAAAAAAAGCTTTTATAGCTTTATTGGCCAAATGGAAGAGTTGGAAAGAAAAATTTCTTTTTGAAAACCTGACACAGGAAATAAAATAAAAAATGGGGGTTAATGCAAGCATTTGTTTTTTCTCAGCTACAGTATTTCATTTAATGTTTGGTTTAAAAACTTTTTGTGACATTTTAAAATAGATATGCACTTAAAATTAAAAAAAAAAAAATTTTTCAAATTTTTGAATAGGATGAAACAATAGGAATGCGATTTACCAGCCTCACAAACAACTCAAAACTGTGATTTCTTGCTTGCTTTCTTGGCAGCAAATAACTCTGTTTGGTCTCAAAAATAATCCATAAAGGGATCACAGAAATATTATCTTATCGTTCATGTGACCTCTGTTAACACCTGCCCCTCTAACCAGAAGGCATGAATCCAATGTCCATCCCCAAGGCCAATTGCTATCCAACCCCAACAGAACTGGCAGCATCACTGTTCTCCAAATTCTCCTTTCCAGCCTGAAATGAACAGTAATTCACTTTACTTGATGTCAGTCTTCAACTCAATTTTACAGAAACTCATGCTGAACATGGAGCAATTACTAAACCCCTAAAGCAAAACCCAGTTTAAAATCTTGTCCAGATTCTTGTTGATGCCTTGCTTTCTGTCACATGCCGCATACCTGCTCTTCATGATGGTAAAAATCAACACAGAATAATCTTTTCAGACTTTATTTACCTAAAACAGTGCCAAGCATTGCTCTCCTATTAGCAAAAACCTTACTTACTCACGCCGAAAGCATGCACATTTCCTAACAGTAGCTTTCATCCTGCTCTACAGAACTGAAAGACTCCAATTATAAGCTGACCTCTACAGTCCCTGCTTTCCTGAGCTGCAATTTTAATATTAAGTCTAAATTTCTTCATGAACTCCAAAAAGATCTTCTCCTGTTCTACAACCACTCCTTGTTCTAGGCCTCAATGCCCTGCAAGAAAGCACACTAATATTTGAATTTTGCTGCACAGATCCCTAGCCCCTCAGTCAGTCCTATTGGTCACCATATCCAAACCCAACTTTTCCTACCATGGCATGCTCATCCTTTACTCACAGGTAGGACCAGCCACGACCTGTTAGGATTCTGCAAGTAACTGAGTATCTAAATTCAGCTTCTTTACCTTAAGCCTAAATACAGCTGTAGTCAATAAATAAAATAAAATAAAAAACTACCAACTCAGACATCCCAAGATTTAAGTTTGGAGAGAAACACACAGCTTGCTGCAAATAATAGCCCACATGCTATTCCCACAGGACTTAGTAGGTCAACTTATTAACTTGCTCTTCTGGCCTCCCCTTTCCTGGACTGTAACATAACCAGTCATGATAGGGATGTTTTCTAAATACAGTACTGGTCTGTACGACAGAGTTCATATCACAATGACTGACTTCTCTGATAGAAAAATTTGCTCTTCTTCTTTAGCTTCTTAAGGAACTAATGTAAAATCAAGACATTAACCATTTCTACCAGAGCTGTGATCCCAAGCCAGACTAACAGTTAGTACTCTAACATCCTTAGCTCATTTACTGGTTTTTGTCATGGGATGAAATATACATTATTCATTGCTAAGAGAACTAGTCCTGAAACTGGAACCTAAGGCTTGGTAGGATCCAGGAACAGGCATCTCTACTTTCCAAATGGAAACCAGGTATCCCAATACAGCCTTTACTTGCAGGTAAACGTACCCACCCTGCCCTAAGTCAATACTATCCAGCTGTTGTTGACCTCTGCAAGCACCAACCCTCTCAGCAGTCGGATCCCTGTTCAGGGATCCGACACTCAGTTTAGGTCCGCATGGTTTCTTTCAAAGAAAAGGGACATGCTACCCTTAGGATAGGTTTCTGGACAGACTAACAACAGCCACAAACTTCTGAACTAATGCTAAACTAAGTAGCTTTCTGGCATCAGTCCTGACTGTGTCTCTAAATTCTGTAGGACCTACCAGTAAATTCAGGTCTTTGTCCTCTCCTCTACTCTGCGTAACTGCCAGATGCTTTATCTGTAGTCCTGTCACATTTTAATCATTGACAGTTCATTGCTGTAAAATCACCCCTAAATGAAGAGTAAAAGAATAGCAGGATTCAGCAATAAATTTTCATTTACAACCTCTGCTTTCTTGAAGTCCAATCCTTCACTCAGCTCTAATGTTAATAATACCTTATTGTAATAATAATCCTGCCCATTCTCTTTTCAGTGCTATAGTGTACAGACTGCACTCTTCCTTGCCAACCTCAGCCTTCCCTCTAATAGACAGGATTTATTAATATTCCCAGTTCTCTGTCCTCTTCTTTCTTGCCCCATAACTCCAACCATTTTCTTCATTACAGGCTTATCATCTCCCAGATCACAGCCAGTCACCCTTTCAGACATCATCACACCTCTTCAGGACCCCATATTAAAAGCAAATGTCCCACCTTGGCCCTCCAGAATCCTAATTCTAACCACAAACAAGACAGTCACCTTCATTATAGTTACTCCTGTTGTCTCTAGGGTATCGCATTAGATCTTTACTCCTATAAAAAAAATCTGAAATAAGAGCTGCTGTGATACAGTGATAAACACAACTCTACAGACTGCTTTCCTAAATTCGGACCATACATCCAACCGTTACACAGCCTTTAATAATAATAATATTCTTGCCATCAGTTCTCAACACAAATAGCTAGAAGGTGTAAGTCCTTGCCATCACAATCCTTGACCCACCACATGGACAAGATCCTGCAGTAAATGTATTTGTCCAACTCTTCCTCTCCTGAACCCTAACCCTTACTTTAGCCACACAGCTGACCCTTGCACTGCAGAGCATCAGCCCTAATCCCAGCCCTAATTGTAACCTTAACTGTAGCCAGCCACTTCTCTCTACCAGCGAATTAATCACCTGGAGACTAATTATCTCTCCACTGCTAGACAGACAGTCTCTGAAATTAGTTTTACAGGGCAGCAAACTGCCAATATGGGAAAATTATCTTCCAGTGATATATTTCTTCTTTTCAGTTGTTGCTTGAAAACACATTTTTAAAGGTAACTATTGCTGGTTTTAAATGTGTTTTTGTTTGGAGGAATGAGCTTTGGTTTTAGTATAGATTGTCAGTGCTTTAACAAACCCTGGGCTAACAGACAACCTTTGTTTTGTGGCTTACCAGAGAAAGGAAAAAAACGTGAATGCTTCTTCAATATAAATGTGCAAATGCGTTTCCAGATCTAAGCTGTATAGGACTTTGTTGGATGGAACTTTTATCCTTCCTAACATTTGTATGTGTTAGAAGATACTTTAATTTATTCCAAAAGTATTGAATAAATTAATAAAATCATATTCGCTCTTTTAATACATAAAACTCTGCTAAAAGCACTCATTCCTGTTAATTTTAATAGGCACTGGAAGAAATTGTAAACCTAGACCAAATAAAACTAACAGCATGACAAAATAATACATCTCAGAGTTAACATAAACACTTCCCTCTACAAACACATTTCTTCAAGAGCAATTCACTGGAGAAAATATACTCCACGGGTTTTCCTAATCATATTTCTTTTTTGGTAATATAGGAAGTCATTCCCCAAGGGCAATGTTTTGTTCCCATTCAAGTCAAAGATAAAAATTCTCTTGAGTTTCATGGGAACAAGAATATTCTAAAAATAAAATTGTTCCTCTGATAACCTCTAGTGGATTTTTATTTTTTTTTTCTCAGAAGGCACACAGCAAAGATGACATTTTCATCAGTTCCATTTCTGTCCTCAGGACATAATGCAATGTGCAACCACAGCTTAGGGACATATGGTGTTTTGTGTAGTCTCATGCATCTTCTGGATTGCCTTGAGGCTAAATTGTCCCTTTCTGGCGGTAGTTTACAGCTGCTTCTGGGCAGCTCAGGAGCCTCCATACAAGTAGAGGAAAAATAAAGTTTGATAATATTGTACTACATCATGGTAGGGACAGCTTTCTTGTACCCTTGCAATTTCTCATCAGCCCTAGTATGCTGCCATGATTACCATAGCAGGGTCTGTAAGGCTGTTCGTAGTCCCTGTGACTCCTTTCTGAGGATGGCAACAAACAAGACTGCCACAGAAAAAGGTAAAACAAAGTACTAAACTCGCATCCCAACCACACATCGAAAGTCAGAAAATAATTAAATTCATTTCATAGATTCAGCAATAGGACCACCAAGGCCACTGTGCTTGAGACTCCTCTCTAGCTGTCAGTTCTTCAGCTCTATGCAGAGTCCCAAAACATTTAAACTTCACAGATCTTGCTTTAGATAAAACAAGGAGCAATCTGTTTGTGATGAATGCTCCCTGTGTGCAGTGCCCTTCTGTCTCATCTGCAGTTTATTCTTGCAGTTAAACGAGGCACTGCAGGACATTTCCTAATGTCTTTTGGAGTCTTGTTTGTCATTCTGCATGAATATATAGTACTACTGTTACTTTACTGCACGAAGGCACTTAGCTGGGTGACCATGCTGGGCTCACCAAACACCATTTGAATTGGTGCTCCACTCTTCACTTAGGCGAGTGGAGTGAAGGGAAGGACCACACAACCACAACCCACACCTATAAAGAAGCATTGACAGCCTTTTCTAGACGACCTTTGCAGGCATCTCTGCTTAAATAAATGCTGTCTATCAGGTTGCCTGCTGGGACAGAAGCTGAAAAAGAAAGTGATGTTTACTTGTATAGGCACTACAATGCTTCATTTGATCTGTTTTCCTTAAGGTTGATTGTTTTCTGTAGCTGGATTTTTATATGAAAGTAGTGAATACATGGGAATCCAGATTACAGCAGATATAACTGTGTGAAAAGGGTATAGAGAAGGATGTTGAAGATCCCTGGGAGAACTGCCATAAGAATATATCATGTGGGTGTTGTGAAGCAAGTGAGGTGTTTGGTTAAGCTTCTGAGCCTATGTGAGGTGAACCAGACCATAAAAGACTTGAGCAACTCCAGCCAAAACTGGATTCTTCTGCAGTAAAAGAGAGTGCTGTGCTCTCCTGGCAATCATACTCCATCCTGAACTCTCATTATTGTCTATATGGAGACTCCAGAAAGAAAGGGGACCCCAGAAATGTTCAAGATGGGGTATTGCAGCACTTTGAGAAGAAGGGACTTGACATGGGCTGTGGGAAATGAGCAGGAGCCCAGGACAGGGGTTGTTGGCTGCTGACAAAGCAGTGAGGGACAGAAAGCTGTCACCTGAGAGGCGGAGGCTAGAGCCTGGAGAGCTGGAACACTCAAAGCAGAATAGCTTCACAGGTGGCAAAGGGGGGCTGTGACCGACTACAGGAAGAAGTGAAAGCCTAAAGTACTTTTATCCAAGAGAAGAAGGACCAGATGCCACCTCCACAGCTTTTTGTGGAAGCCTCACCTCTACCAGGTGGGCAAGTTCTGGGAAGAACAAATCTCTCCAGAGCTCATGGTGAGAGAACCCCTGTGCTGAACTCACAGTCTTGTACACTTGTTATGTCTTGTGCACACAGTGGAAAAGCAGAAGGGAACCGACGTGGTGGGGAGTTGGATCCTCACAGAAGACATTTTTTGGCAAGAATTTCTCCCTGTCATTACACTGTAGGCACCAGAGGCAGAACAACCCTGCATGAAGAGCCCCTCACTGCACAAGAGACACAACCAGCGTGAACAAGCACAGGAAGGGCCTTGTGCCTGGATGCAGTCCCGATGGAACCATGTGTGCCTACATGAGGGGAATGCTACAATCTGGTAGGACAGCTTTTCTACTTCAGGGAATTCAGGCAAATAACACAAGATTCCCCCTTCCTGGTATGCATACAGGGCTGTGGTCCTGGCAGAAACACCTGGGATGAACATGGCAGAGGTGGGCAAGGTCAGGAAGTGCTGAGTAATTCCACATTTCAAGATGAGGCTACCACAAAGGCTGCAGAGGCTGAATGAAGGCTCTGGGAAGTGTGTCCCATACATGGGCAGGAGATAGGCTGAAACCAGCTCAGGCATTTCCAGACATTGGACATGTTTCAAAATTTACAGGAAAAGATAGTAAGAAATTATTTGCCTTCTTTATTACATAGATCAAAAATGCTAATGCTCTTATCTTTGGCTGTCGTCTAGTTCAGCCATGGCTCTGTGAGACACAGAGTCAGTTATTATTTTACATAAGACTAAATTCTCAATGTTTTATATTTTTCTTCTTATCCTCACCTTAAGTAAGACTGAATCTCTTCAGAGATAGAGGGTGGATTCAAAGTAGATACAAGGAAGAATATTTTTTACGATGAGGGTGATGAAACACCGGAACAGGTTCTCCAGAGAGGCAGTAGATGTCCCAGCCCTGGAAATATTCAAGATCAGGTTGGACAGGGCTCTGAGCAACCTAATCTAGTTAAAGATGTCCCTGCTCACTGCAAAGGGGTTGGACTAGGTCACCTTTAAAGGTCCCTTCTAACCCAAACTATTCTATGATTCTATGATTATACTCTTTAATTAGTTGAAAGTAATTTTGTCATACAATAAATAGAGCAGTGAGTGTTCTTATTGTTTTAAAAAGCAGAAGTATGATTTTAGCTGCTGCTAGAGTACATCTCCAGGAGCCCATTTTCAAACATTCTTCAGTATGACCTCTGAATTTGTGGCTACAATTCAGACCACTGAAATTCCCATTTAAGTGAAAATTCATTAAATTTTCTAAAGAACGAAATAAAGGAAGAAGAATTATTACCAACGGGAAGCATTGTAATGGCATTGCAAAAATAGTAATGGCAGAATGTTTACTTTAAGCTGCTGGATTTACTTTAAGCAACTGAAGTCTGAAGATGAAATAAAGTTTTTAGATACACACAGGAGTTAAATGATAAGTATTTCATTTTAACAGTGATAATATATTAGTTTGTATAGCTATTACAGCTTTAGTTTAATTAAAGGTTGATTAAAATAGCCTGGTTTACACAAGAACCCAGGCACTTCTAGAGAAATGTGTGTTCTTCGCCAGTAGAGAGCAGCACTAGTCTAACTATTGCCTCTGTACAGGAGTTGCCATACTTTTTTCCTCCATTCTTCACCTAACAACTAAAGTCAGTGGAAGTTTCCTCCCTACTTTTTTCAAGTAGAATACCTGGTGTCGATATTGAATGTTTTGCAGTGAAAAAAAATTTAAGCATGTGTTTTTATCACTGGCAGAAATCTCTAATGATCACCCTGCTCACAGAGCTGCTCTTGTGTCTGTTTTCTTTTTTCCAGGGTGCCTTTAACCTGGGAGACTCTCTAACGTTTCTCACAGACACAGACAATACAGTAGTTAAATGTGAGCCCGACAGGCAGATGAACAGGCTGTGTTGCCTGCAATTTGCTTTTTGTTTAATGTTGCTTTTCCATGGACTGACCAAGACAGGAATCATGGAACTACTCCAGCCTCAGAAAGCACATAGGGAAACAGCATCCTTATCCTAAACAAATATGATCAGTGCAGGCAGGTGGAGAGATTCCTGGTGGAGAGATAAGCTGCAGGTTCTGAACTTCTGTTCACGTAATCATAGGAGGTGGCTGATGCTTCCCTTCTCTTTCTACCTGGGGACTGACCAGAAGAACTTACTTACTGCCTAATCCATAACATGCAGCTCTATAACAATTGCTCTAAACTCCTCATTATTTCAGCTTGTGCATTAACTCTGGCCGGTGTTCCTCAGACCTACCTCCTGCCCTATATGATCTGAGCTCGGCGCTGTCCTTGGCTGCCATGCTCAGGCTGGCCCTACTCAGCTCCCTCGGGTAGCAAGGGGCTGATAAAGGCCCCTGCCCCACTGTCCTTGTTAGCATGCTTGTCTCCCAGCTCCCCAGCTCTTAGGGAATAGCTCGCCTTTGTTGTGTCCTGACACTCACCCACTTCACACCAGCTCAGAATCTGCAGAAAAACAATAAACAGAAAAATTTAAGTTATCCTTTGTATATAGCCTGGGCACAACTCTAGCTCCCTGCTTACATGAGTCCAGTTTGTTTAAGTTTGCTGTGCTTTTTTGTCAAAGAGTGATGAGTTTTTCCAAGTTGGGCTGCTTTAATGAAAAAATCGTCTTTTAAATCATCTTTCTGTTAAATGGAATGTTCTGTGGTCTGGAAAAAAGTCTGCTTCCACTCCTTTATGTAGTCAACACTTTCTAGGTGAAAAATAGTTACATATCAGATGGCTTTCTTAGCTTAGAGGCTGTAGTACCACTGCTTCAGCAGCCAAGCAGAGCTTTGTTAAGCCTTACTGGAAGTCCAGGTCTGGCCTGCAAAATGAGAGATTATAAATAAAGTTTATAACCAATTTCTTCCACCAGATAGATATGTAATTCTTGAGATACTACTTTGTCACATGTCTCTCCCAAACCACAAGTTAGTTTAATTAGGTCCTTTTTAAATTGAGTTTTATGCACAAAGAACCTTCAGTTTCCTGAGACATATGCACAGATTTCTTGTCCCGAGATTATAAGGCCTTTCAAGATTTAGCCTTTTTGCATTCTTACATGACAAGGAAATGATTCACCTTTAGAGTCTGCCTACTGTGTTCCTTGCTAATGCTGGGTCATGTCATTTCTGTCACTTTGGATTTCTTTAGAATCATAGAATGGCCTAGGCTGGAAGGGACCTTAGAGATCATTTAATCCAGCCTCCCTGTCATGGGCAGAGACGCCTCAACATTTGGTGTACTATTTGCAGTTAATGAGGTATGTAAAGACCTCTTAAACATGCATGCAGCATCTTCTTCATGGGCACTGAGCATTAGTTCTGTCATCTCAATGATCTTTCATTGATGGCTCTTTGTGGATTCTGGGTTGTTGGGTTTTGGGTTGGGGGGGTATCAGCTATTCCTTAAGAAAATAAGAGGCAAGTGTAACAAGAAAAATTCCTACCGATAGTTTTATTTGCTTAGAAATATGTCATCTTAACTTTTATATTCCAGTCAACATCGTGCATCTCAAGACTTTTTTGGCTAGCTTTTGTCCACCTCAGTCTATGTGCCTCTTTTCTTCCACAAGCAGGAAAGAGCAAAAATAATTCATGGCAGGTGGGGTTTTCAGACATGGCTAGCATTAAGTTAGACCAAAGCTAAACATTTTTAGAAACCATACCAAATTGATTGTGTACATATAAGCCAGCTATTTTTCTTTTAAAAAGAACCAGATGGCAAATTAACAACTATATAGAATAAAAAAATCATAATTACTTATTGTAGAACAGTTTAGCAAGTTAGTCACCTTAAGTAAAATAAGGTTTCAGTTCTGTTACATCAGAATGCTGTTGGGGAATGAAACACAGAAACAAGACCAACTTGACACAAGCCAATGCACTTTTTAAGTGTGCTATATGGTGAGTCATTGGTATTCAAAGCAATCTAACCCATACAATAGTGTAAGTCAAACTGCTATATACCACGGCAGTTGGAGGCAAACATTTAACACATGCAACTAGGTTCCACCAGGACAGTGTAGCAGTTTGTGGCATGACCAGTAAGCATAATTTTAAAACAGAGTATGGTATTGTTTGTGCTCAAAGGAGTATGTTTGATAAGAGAATTTTATCTACAAAGAAGAAGGGTAATAGACATAATTTTATAGTGATGCACATTACTGAGGTCTTCTGAGTCTTCTGAGGACTTAGTCTTGTGGGGAATTAGCACAGAGGGTTTAACCCAAACTATCTGAGACTGGCAAATCTTAGTCTCTCTGACTGGTCTTTCAGGCTGTTGCCAATGATGGCTAATTCTCAGAGCCATGCGTATCTCTAAAGCACTGTGGTGTTGCCTCAGCATTGATGACAGGGGCAGCAGTAATGTACCTAAAAGACTTCTTTTCAAATGACTCATCTCTTCTCACATTTTGAGCCGTGTGCCAAGTATAGGCCCACTTTGCAGTTTCTGTAGCCTCTTAAAAGCAATCCTAACAAATCATGACAGATGGTGCACTCTAAGTTACGCATCTTCTCAGGCCCGCTTAGTCCAGTGACCTCTCTTCAGAGAAATAGTATCAAGAGCTGGGAAGATCTATAAATGGCTTAAGGGAAGTTATTGAAACTGTCAGCAGCTAATACATATTCCAAGCTCTGTTTGGGTTTTGTGAAGATAAAGCAATACCTGCTCAGCAACTGCCAATACACTGATTAGTCTGCAATGTTAGCGAATCCTCTTGCTCTGTTAAAATAACAGTATCCTTTATTTTGAGAATCTATTGTCTGCATACAAAAAGAATCTGACTCAGTATGAATATCTACCAATGATGTTTATTGCATTCAGAATGTCTAGGTTGGGTGGGATAGTTTTGAAGAAATCCCTTTCTTAGCTTTGTGTAAATACTGCCTACCCAGAGAGATGGGAGATAGGTTCTTCAAACCACAAGGGATGATATACATTTGTACTACCACACATCTCCCTGCTTGGTGATGGAATCTAGCTGAGAGGAACGTCTGGAAATTGCATAGCCTCCCCATGGCTTTGGCTGTCTCAAGCAGACTCTGGGGTATATTGTTATCCTTATCTGATGTTCCTTAGGATATTTGAATTCTTTTCTTTGTGACTAACAGTATTTCATCTCCTTTTTCATGACAAATATTCACAATATAAATGCTAATAGCAATTTTTTTATTCAAATCCATGTACTTTCCTATACAATAAATAAGAATTAAAATAAACTTTTATTATCAGTGCAGTCCCATGTGTTTACTCCAACTGCCAAGCTACAGTCTGTGTACTAAGGTGTTCATCTTTTTCTTCTCTTTAATATTAATAGAACGTTGATTCTTTTGCCCTCTTTAAACTCTACTCAATCACATAGTCCTTCCACTATAGGAAATTACAGGCTGCAGGGAAATCTGGAGAAATATATGTGTTTTAATGCTAGCTGTATGTCATCCAGGATCCCTCCGGAGATGACCTTATTACTTTTCAATGGCAAGAGCTGGTCACATGGGAGGTGATGTTTTTATTATAATCAGCTGCAGAGAACTGGTGAGGGTGAGCTCATCTGCAGCTGAGTATGTTTGAACTTTTGTACCTTTCAGTACCTTTCTGTGAGCAGTGGAAACTCTCTCCAACTGGGATGTGTTAGAGAGTTAGGTTTCCTGTAAACATTGAGATCTTAGAAAACAGCCATGGGAAATGAACTTTTCAGAAGAAAAGAAAGTTGTACCACGGAATTATGATCTTGATCGTTGAAGCAAAGTCATCTTATCTGCGTTCAGTAGGAAAGGATGATTATGGTTTAAATATCTGGTTTGATTTTAGGCTTCCATTCACAGGATTACTCAGAAGACATTTTGAATCTATGTCATATTACACAAAGCAGATTCCACTGACACTACGGGCTGCCATTACGCTGGGAGTCTCCTGAGGTGCTGAGCACCTTTAACTCCTATCTGAAGCTTCAAGGAACGGAATTTATTCAAAGCCTCAATAAACACACCACATCCGCTTCCCTGGGACAATTCCCAGGCGACATGCATTTCATTGACTTTCTGCAAGGAATAAATGGAAATCTAGTGGCACATCTGGTGCTGCCTTCAAATCAATTTACAGCAGTTAAATAGATTTGAATTGGTACTCAGTCACATGAAGAACCTGTCGTGCAGCTCTTTGTTCACTTCACCCCACTAACTAGGCTATTAAACAATTGCATTTACCTTAATGCAGATTTTGCTGGAAAAAAATATGACATTTTGCACATGGATGAGCTTTAAAGCAGTTAATGAAATTAAAGCAAAGAACTCCCAGCACAGTAGGAAACCCAGATAATAGGAACAATCATTTAGTCAGCACATTTCTGTTCCCACAGGAGCCAAGGCTAATTATCAGGGCCAGGTTGCATCCAGAGGGGTAAGGAGATGACAGCACAATAGTATTTCTCTGCACAGCTGCTCTAGTCAAATTTATTTACATGTTCTAGAGAAATAATGCTTTAAAAACAGTTTTATCCTGTGCAGCCTGGGAAGTGTAGATAATGGAGCCATGTAGTTGCTCTATCAAGTTTTCACAGCAATTTGCAGTGCTTGGAAAGCAGCTTTGACAGTCTATCCAGTACCATCCATATGGGTTGACCCTGAGTCATTTTGTAAAAGACATACCAAATTTAAAAGGACTTTAAATAGGGAAAGGAGGAACACAGATCCAAGTCTGGAAACTGTCTCCACAAAACAGACTCTTTATTTCTTCACACAGACCCCCCGCCCCG
Source organism: Apaloderma vittatum (assembly GCF_000703405.1). Classification (NCBI taxonomy): domain Eukaryota; kingdom Metazoa; phylum Chordata; class Aves; order Trogoniformes; family Trogonidae; genus Apaloderma; species Apaloderma vittatum. The sequence continues at coordinate 27,930 of NW_009722608.1, forward strand.
ATTTAAGTAAAAGCAAAATAACATTCCACAGTCATCAAAGCATGTTGTCTTATCACAGAGTAGGCTTTGAGTTAACAGCATACTTCTTGATCTTTCTCTATTCTCTTTACTAAACCAGATCATAAAAGGTGAGAAAGAGCAGTTTTGTCTAGAGCACTTTTATGAGTTAAAACCATTAATTTGCGCTTCAGGCACTAGACCAGATCTTCGAACATCTGGTTAAGTTCCTGCCTTTTCCATAGACTTCCTTTGTGACAAAACATATTTGCACTTCAATTCCCTGTCTACTAAGCATGGATTGTGTTGTTTTATTGTTTTACAGAGGTGGTCAGTCTATGGAGTCCATGTGAGTACTGGCATGGTCCAGTTCATTGAAAATGTGACAAGGATTGAATACCTGATATTCTGAGTATCGAGTCCCAGATCTGTCACTGTTTTCTGTGGCTTAAAAGTATCTCTCTCAGTATTGCCATCTGTAATATGAGAATAATGCTGCTTTCTTACTTGCAGTGGCAGTTGTGTGAATAAGTTGTTTGCAAGGCTTCGTAGTGCTTAGACCAAGAAATGTGCTCTATTGATGGGAATGATCACCATCCACTAAGGCAGCTTTTGCATAAGAGAGTCCTTCCAATGTCAGTTTTGCTGCCTCTGCTCACAGAGCTGCTTCCTTGATGCTTCCAAATAGGAAGAGGTTCGTTCAGACTTCACACATTATTATCTCCAAACTTTCAGATGTACCAATCCAGCTGCAACATCATGAAGGATGAAGAATGACTAAACAATGGTTGCAGTCTGATCCTGGCTAGAATGCAGTTAAGATTTTATCTTAAGAGAGTCTTTGGTGTCCAGGGAAAGGCACTGACCTACCAGGCGTTGTCAGCTTGTGCCTAATTGGAATGCAGGCCCTTGGCCAACAGGCCATCAGAAAGTCAAGTTGTGAAACAGGAGAAATATTTGAGCCAACTCCTGAAATAGGTGGAGCAGTTGCAAGGAACTAAGTTTCCTTACCATCCACTCTGGGCTACATTTTTCCTACCAAAGATTTTATCATTTGTATGGCTTCCTTAAAATTTTTCAGCAAGATTACAATCTCAGCCTATAAAGCACTGGGAAGACTGGTCCTAGCTCAGAATGATCTGATGTGAACTGACATGTTTCTAAGAAGTCTCCTTTTCTCTAAGAGAGCCCATTGTTTGGAACAAATGCTGCAGATATCTCCTTTAGGATGTTAATTTCTGCTATGGGTTAGTTGAGGAAAATTATTTAAATTGCTACACAGGACAATTACTTTCCAAAATGTAAATATGTTAATTATTTGGAACTGTTTGTACAGTCCTATGAATTTTTCCTTTTAATCTTTCACTGAAGAACAAGAAACTATGTTGTCAAAATTACAGGTTCAAATGTTGTAACAACCTGTTTATAATGCAGTATTCTTTAAACTGTGTGCTGTTCCTGTTACTGCCTCCTTCTAACTGAAGGGACATATTTTTCTGTAATGAAGGATTTTTTTTCACAATAATGCAGAGCTCAGCAATTCTGTGGAGCACCGAGCCAATGGTGTTAATATCCTCCCTGAGCCAAAAAAACAAAAGGAAAGCAAGCAAGCAGGCTTTTGAGGAAGGATTCAGCTTTTCATTTCAGGGTTCTTACTCACAGCAATACACATTCCACAAGCCAGCCTGTTCCTGAAAAATACAGAGCACAGTCTGTTTTATTGGGAACAAACATTTTCTAGTAATTTAAAGGTGAATATTTGGATTGATGAAATGATAAGCTAGGTGTCTTGAAAGGATGCATAAGGCCTTAAGAAACAGTATGCAGATCTGGTCATACTTTCTCTAGAAGCACACCACATGTTGTGGGGTCCCTCAGGATTTCACACATGGATACCCCAAAGTACTTTCTGAAACAAGAAATTCTGAAGGCTTTTTTTCAGGATTCGCCTAAGCTCTGGAGAAATAATCACAAATATTTTTATTGCGTGAGTTTTGAGAAGAGGATGATCAGATAATACAACATAGCACCTGTTTCTGGAAAGCAGAATATGAAGAAAAAGTAGTAAAGAGGGAGCACCAGGGATTGTGAATGTTTGAACAAGTGCAGTGTATACTCAGTGGGGGAAACAAGAATTCCTTCACATCGGTCTAGAAATGCTTAGTAAATAATTAAAGGAATAGTGTTTGTTGGTTCTAGAACAAACCATTGCTTAGGAGCTACCCCTAAGTACAAGACATAGTTTTTAGAAAGTCATGCCTTTCATTAATCTATTAAATAAAAGGTTTTAATATGCAAACAAGTCTGGGTTTTATCAGCTGGTCTGAAAGAAATCACCTCCTTTCCTCACAGCCTTAGACAATTGTAGCCACAGCAATGCTGCTACATTTTAATGCTGTTATGGAATCCCCAGACAAAAATGATATAAAGTATCAGCTTGTGAAAATCTATGATCTCCAATAACTTCAGTAGAGTTTTTCTGATTTACATGAAGTGAGAATCAGGCCTCTGTTATAAATCAAATCCTTCTTTGAGACCACTGTCATGTCTGGTGTAAAAAAAAGGAGAGTGTTTCATGAATCTGTTTTAGAACAATGATCCAGATAGCTAAATAGATTTGAACGAGTATCAGTGGAGATTATGGTGATGTGAAAATGTATAAAGGAAAAGCTAAAGTAGCATCTTAAAAGATGATAAAAAGTAGATCCAATAATAAAGACTGGTGACAAATATTGTAAAGAAGCAGGACTTTTGCATTTAAAACTCAGTGCAGAGAACTTTATTCTCAAATATAGGTCAAATTTCCAGATGCTTCCTGATAATGTGGGAGGTGCTCTGATGCCTGCATCCAATTCCTCTCTTAGATAATGCATAGGAAACAAAATGATCTAAACTCCCAAGGCTCTTGACCCTGTGTGCAGTTGTCTAGTAAGAAAATCATGTACAAAATACAGAGATATTATCAGAGCCTTGTGTATATGGTGATTCCATAGGAATGGAATCTGCTGAAGAATTGTGGTCTTGACTCTTGCTTATTATTAGATACTATATGAAAGGGAATGAGAAGGGTTTTGGAAGTCCCCAGAGAAGGCTCTGTTGTGGGCATTTTGCAGACATCTAGTAAATGACAGTCCTGTCCCTAAATGAACACAAACTACAGAATGGGAAGGTACACCAGAAGGTGTAAATCACAATAATAGTTGCAATAGCTTTGTTTGAAAGAAAAAATTAAAGAGGAGATGGAGCATATAAAATGCATAGCGTTCTAGTCTACACGAGTGTTAAAATATCTTTGATAATGCCAGCCAAGTACCATCAGTGTACTGAACTATGCTTTTAATATTAGCTGTGAGAAGGATGAGCTCCTCATCATCTGGAAGAGATATAAGGTGAATTTGGAAAGGAAAATCTCCATTTAGAAGTGGCACAATTAAACATATCGCTGCAGAATAATCCTCTGTCTCGTGGCCCTATTCATCCCACAAGCTCAGGCTGCGTCGCTAACATAACAGGTGTGAAAATATTGTGAGACCGTAGCTAAGACTCAAAATTAAGCAAGCCTTCATAATTTCTGAGTTGGTATATTGATACTTAAAGGTATTGTTTTTCTTCTTGTGCATATAATTGTCTAACCAGTCAAACCATTACTTTCAGTCTAAGAACTCGATCAATTTAAATGCCACTTCTTTAATAAGCTTTATCCGCAACTGCCAGTTAGCAAGTCTAGGACTCATTCACACTTACTCTGGATAATATTTTGTGGTGCTAACAGAGGCCCTGACCATTCCTTTTGCATTTATTTTCAATTTTGACATGTGTTTGTTGGTTACATTTTGTACTGCACAGCCTCAGTTTGAAAAAGGTCTGCGAAACTGCAAACATGACATTGCACCAGGACATGAGTAGTCCCTGTGTAGAACCTGTCCGCAGCCCAAGAAGGAGGCGATGAAGCCAGCAGCAACATGGATTTACAACAAGCACAGGACAATCCTACCAAACAGAGTGGAAGTAAGCCATGTTAATGGAGAAGTGTGCATGTGCCTGCATCGGCACTCCAGTTCAATGAGGTGGGCACTGCGATGTACAAGGGCATGCCTTAAGAGTTACTCTTCCAGTCTCTGCTAGAGCTTTTCTAACAGTTCATCTATGACGTGTGGAAAGTAAACCTGTGGATATGACTCTGCCATATGCATATTTTTCTAAATGTGATTTTTATGAATCCCAAATTTGACAGATAAGTTTCCAGATGGGCACAACTTCTCTAGATGAGCTGTTGTCTGTCCTGCTATGACTGCGTTTGTGTGTGTTTTGGAGCCACCTGACAGCTATCAGTACTAAATAGAGTCAAATTAAGAAAGCTAAAGCAAGGAAGCAAATTATATTGGGAGGGCAAAAGCCAAGGATGCAACTGATAGCATAGGCAGACCATGATCAGAGATAGGCAAAGCATAATCAGGTATCTTTTTACAGGATTTCCAAACTCTTTCAAGGTTGTACTAAACATCGCGTAGTCTAAGAGAGGTATTCAGGAGTCAAAGAACAAGTAGTGAATCCACTAGAGCCTGAGAGGAATCTAAACACTACTTAAAGCTTTCTGAGGCCACAGGGGATATTTCAAACTGTATGTAAGATTCCTCAGGCCTAAATAGCAATGGCAATTTTAAATGGCTTTTTTCCTTTTTTGGTCTTTTTTCTCTCCTTTGGGAGAAAGTGGGCTGAAAAAGCCTTGATGTTCTCTATAAAAACCTCAAGGTCCACAAAGTGTAATGTTATTGCAAACAGTCATTTAATAAACATCTACTCACAAACTGTTGGCAATCCTCTTAAAATGTAATTGGTCTTCTTGTATCTGTTATGTCAGAGGGCTGGTTTAGTAACTTCTTGATCTGCTCATTAGAAACCTTCTTTCAGCTGTCATTTTGCCAGTAGCATCTTTTGCAGTGAAGATCAAATTCGTCTTATCTATGAGCTTATCTAATTTCTCATTCGAACAATATCACTCTTTTATGGACTTTAGCAAGATTTGTGTTTTTCGTGTCCTCATGTCAGTCAGATCTCATAGTTGGGCCATCAGCCTAACACATGGGTCGTTGTTCCTGGACACCTCCAGTTGATGAACTGCCAACTTTCATCAGAAATTCTTATTAGTCTTTGCATTTTATTGTACTTCATCTCTTTTCCATTACTCTTGACTTAAAAATCAATCTTTCTTTTACGATAATCTGTTCCCTCTCCTTATACAGTATTTTGCCACTGTACTGAAAATGCCTCCAAATGTGTCATCAACAGATTTCATTAGTATGTTCCTAGTCTTTGTGCCAAGACCATTCAGGGGATTATTTTATAATACTGAGATCCATAAACAGTCTTTCTGTAATCTTCCTTGAACCTTCAGTGATAAATCCTTGTTCCCTCTCTCCCTCACTCTCCTTGCCATATCCCCTTGTTATTATCATCCTCATTTGTATTCACATATTCAGGTGACTCCTACAGTATTTCATATCTTCTCCATTTTAGTTGATGAACTGTATGAGAATGCTTTATAGAAGTCATGATAGATTTACTGCATAAATTCCCTACAGAAAGCAGATTGTTGTCAAAAATAATGCCAGATGAACCTGTTATCTTTTATAAAACCAGACTGCATTTTGTCCTATTTTTCATTATCTTTATGCCTTGTACAATATTTTCCTTTGCAACATGTTCTAAAGCCTTATATACTGCTGAAGTTTACAAGTGCATTGTCATGTTCTTTCTGTATTGTTGAACACAGGAGTGTTTGCTGTACAAGATGGAAAAATACCCCCGATTTTCTTATGATGTCTTTGGCAGATGATCATTGATTTCTGATTTGTTAGCATTGCACAGTGAGTGATCCAATTTTTAACACCTAAAGACTCATCTTCCTCTTTTTTTGGTGTCTTTTTGGCAATTTATACTTTATTGCTAGTTTTTCTGATCTCTGAGGCAGAGAAATTTTAATTTTAGGTTAGTGTCCTTTTCCATTTTTTTCCAAGCTTTTGTTTTCTTCTACTCATTTTTTTCAGGTAGCTGCACATCCAGTTACAGTCAGACCCCTCTAACACTGTTTTTCTTTTCTTGGAATTCAAGTTCCAACAGGTTTTTGCCCACATACAAATTCTCCCAAATTTTTTCAACATGCAAGACTTTGAGCTATAAGTCCAGCCTACTTCACCAAATGCTAGTCTTTCTTCTAGTGCTGCTTTTTGTTTATTTAAAATAATGTAATTTTTATTGATCTGATCTAATTGAAGATCATCAGGCCCAAAATTATTTTATGCTACTGTTGTTCTTTAGCCATCTGGAGCAAAGACCACAGTCCTTACTCAACAGCCCTTTACAGTAAATTCTCAAGCTTTTTCCTTTCCCAAGGTAAATGAAAAGCATTACAATAGAAAAATGATGTATTTTGTCTATTAGAACAACACATCATTCAGTTCACATGATGTCAACTCTCTTTACCAAATTTCTAATTTATAGTGATGAAGAGGTAGATTCATTCAATAGATAGTCTTTTCTTCTCAGTGAAAAAACATTTGGCTCATTTTTTTTTCACACATTGTACCTATTCCACTGATGCCCAATTTATTCTTTAAGGCTAGAGTCCTACTCCTTAAATAATCTTGACAATTTCCAATGGGGCAAATTTAGGGCATGATATTCTGAGAGGACACAACAGAATCTGACTCTAAAAGAACGGCAGTGAAAGCTACTGAGGGAAGTGAATTTTTACTGTGTTACAAAGGGGTGTGTTGGTAATTGTGGGAAGAATTTCAGATTTTGAAAAAAAAAGGGTATCAGGAAAAAACGTACTCTGACCAAAAAACACCACAGTCCGGAGACATCTTCCAAAAGGAATCTTGGAAGCAGAAAAGCTTTGTACTTTTAAAAGCAGATTTGACAAAGCAATAGAATAGGTCCTGCATTTTTAATCTGGCTAGCAGAGATTTTTTCCATCTGTAGCTTCCAGGTGTCTGTGTTCTCTACCTCCTTCTTCCCTGACAGAGTTCTACTCCTCATTGAATAAGGAAGTAGCAGCACCCTTTACTGACTGTCCCTCAGTTTTCACACGTAATTTAACCCCAGATTTCAAGTACTGCTGCACTGCTTTGCACCTATTCCACTGAAACTAATTCTGGCTGATTTCTGACTTTTAAGTACTATTCCTGTCTGTGGCTCAGCAAAGAAAGGGGAAGAGGAGGAAATGCTATCTACTGTTTAGAAGCTCTGTGAATGAAAAAAACTTATTTCTAAGGCACAACTCATAACCTGTGGGTGGGGCTCAAAATAAAATGTGTTTTATTCATTCTGTTCAATATCACATACTGAAGTTTGAGGCACCAGTGGTAAGGCATCGATTATTTTTTAGAACTAGTTCCCATATCTCTATTTTTTTTACAATCTTTCCGTGTCTATTGTTAGATATACATGCATTCTCACCTCAAACATTAGGTAGGAGTCATTATTCATCTTCCAGGGTTAACTAATCCATCATTAGATGGACCCATGCAGATCCATATGAAATGTTTACTTTTAAAGCCAATCTTTCTTACATCAGTTTTTGATATTTTATTCACTTGGACGAGCTGATTAATGGTGTCAACACTGTAGATTTGCTTTGCAATGAATACTAAGCAGATGTTACACTGGCTTGTTGCCCCACACTAAGCATGAAGAGGTAAATCCTGTGTGACCTTGCTTTTGCTAGTAGGTGAGTTACCAAAAGGTCAAATAGTGTCCCTTAGTCTCTTTTATACATAAATATGATATCAATTAATCTTAGATATTTTGATTCAGGTCTTCAGGGAGGGGCTTTATATTAGAAGTAGAGGGCCAAAACCTGACATGCCAGACTAGGCAAAACGTCTGCTGACTGTACGAGCAATTTTTTTCTGTGAAGGTTTCCAAATTGAGCCAGCTGTGAGTTGTTCTTATGATACCTTGCCTTTTCCCTCTCAGCAAGCATGCAGGCAAGGTCTGTAGGGAGAGGTAACGTCTTTTCATCAAGCCAATGGGTTGTAGCAAAAGAATATTTCAGGCATGCAAGTCTCTCTTTAGGTCTGAAATGAAAACCACAAACTTGAAGCTCAACAGAGAGTGAGAAGGGAACGGTTCTTCCAAAACACCTGGGTAAGCACCCTTAGGATAAAAGGAAATGTTAGCAAAAGAAGAGATGATAAGCCGTACTTAAGCATTTTCCTTCAACATGGGCTAAATTTCAGAAATGAACCCACTGAAGTAGAACTACATATGTTTATCAGAAAAGAATCAAATGCATTAATACAAATTTCAGAAATTGGCCTGTGCCACAAAGTTTGAGTCAGACCTGAGGTTTCCCAAAGTTCATGAAGTCTTCAGAACCAGGGCTCTGGGGGCCCTCTCACAGAATTTACAAAATGGAGACTGTAAGCCTACACTATCTGTTGTCCTGGGATAAAGATTTTGAAGATACTACTCTCCCAGATAGGAACAGAATTATTATCTCCCTACCTTTTGAAAATCCAGTGAAATTATTAATTTCATTTCAATTACTTATAGATTAACTTTTTAATGTATAGAAAGAAAGCGTTATCAAGCACTGAAACAGACTACCCAGGGAAGTGGTTGAGTCATCATCCCTGGAGATATTTAAAAGATGTGTAGATGTGGTGCTTAGGGACACAGTTTAGTGGCAGGCAGCGCTAACTTAGCAGTTGGATTCAACAATCTTGAAGGTCTTTTCCAACTTCAATGACTCTATGTGCAACTGTTAACATATTACTTTTTAATGCCTATGTGGGTATGTTTTTTTCAAAAATATCATTTCTCCATTCCAGCCAAAAGAAGAAAGAAAACAGAAAAACTACACATTAATTCCATACAGGTAAAACTGCATCTATTTCAGTGGATGCAAGATACAAATATTTACAATGCTCTCAGATCTTACAGCCATCTCTAAAGGCTCAGGGAGTAGCTCCCAACTGAATCTCTATTAATGTCCAGTATTTGCCCTTTAAATGAGATTTTATAGAATAGTTTTGAGTATTTATGAGATTTAAATACCCGATGTATGATATTAACTTTTTTTATGGCATAAAATGTTTGAATGTATGCTACATCAGCTAGAATGACACAGTTATAGTGAAACAATTCTTGTCCCACAAATTCCTGAGACCTTAGTTATTTGGCTTAAGTTGAAGAGAGTAGATTCAGCTCTGGAGGTACATGGTTCACTCTCTGCTTTTAAAGGGTATGACTAATATGTAATTTTGTATTTCATTCACATCTCTAAAAAGACAAACATAAAATGACAGAGACATACAAATATAACCAGACCATCTTCAGTATTAAGTATATTTTCCTGATAGTTTCATGTAGATTATTTTTTTCCCTAAGCATAGATATTCTAGTTACTTGCATTTCATTAAAATAAGTCCTTCTTTGGCTTAATAACCAATGCATTTTAAGCCTGCTCATTTAAACTATTTTGAGTTTATATGTACTAAAAGGTAACAAGGCTCTTACTTATTGAACACCTTTTATACCCTCGGTGTATATTTCCCTGTTCCATCTGAATCTCAATTGCAACATAAAGTGATTTCTAAACAAAATCTTCACCTTCCAGTTGACTGTACCCTTCCTCTTGAAGATGAATTTGAAAGCAACAAAGCTATTGAAAAGTCAAGGGACAGAAAGAAGAAGCAAAGTGGACATAATAGTAATTGTTCCTTCTGCCACTTCAAGTTACTGACTTCCTTGCTGTCTCCATGCATTCATTTACATAACAGAGGTGATCATCTGGCCTTTATTATGGCAGATTGAATGTAAATCAGTTGCTGAAACATAAAATATATCCTAGGGAACTCTGCACACTGGCATACAAATGAAGGTCCTAGTGCTGCCTAGGGATACTGGAGGTGACAAAAGAAAAATGTTGCTGATTGACTGTAATTGTCAAAACTCCTATGAGAGGCTACAGGAAGATTTCACAGTCCTGCTGTAAAGTTGTTTAGGAGCCTGGAGTTCATATTTTGGTAGATAATTTGCCACCAAAGCCATCCCCATTTTTTAAACCGTCTTGGACTCCAAACTGGGCAATTTCGGCTTATATTGAGATATAATCACGTACTTAATGGCCTTATTTTAAGGATCAAACCTAATGAAAGGACTCTTCTGATCTGCAACCTTTTACTGAGCCATTATGCTTAGGACATAATTCCAGTTTCTCTGGTAAGACAATGTTTTCCTTCTTAACACAAAACCAGCTGCAGGCTTCTATTCCTAACATTTAGAAATGAACAGAAAATTATCACCTGCACTCCTTTTCAATGCTTTTGGCCAGAATTCCCTACCTTTCATTTTTGCTAAAGCAGGCTAGGATGCCATGCCTCCTCTACCACTTAGCAGAACTACCACACCTACACACACGATCCAGGATTTCCCAGGGAAAAGGCACACATTTGTGTTGGCGTGTGTCCTTTCAGGAAGCCTGTCAGTTACTGCTCTAACCGTCTGATGTTCAGTACAGTAATCCCTTTCCCTTTAAGTTTCTCCTTAAGATAGGATTTAGCAAACCTTTTTCTTCCCATCTGCTGCAATTAGCTCTACAAGTTCTTCATGACTCTCTCCAAATTAATTTTCACTAACATTTGTGTAAGTCACATCTCATTCACAGAAGGAGAGATTGACACTACTCGGTTGCAGTCTGGTCCAGCAACTAACGACTTTCTCATTAAGTCCTGTGTGACGCACACTGGGGAACGTGTCGGCAGAGGAGCTGTGCTGTTGCACTGCAAGAGGAGTGTGTGTCATGATTGCCTCATCTATCTGCAAACAAAAAGGGGCTGGGGAACTAAGTATTGCCAGTCATAAGTTTCAAAGAACGCTAAGGCCAAAACCACAATGCTATTTTAAGAAGATGTAGGGACAGGGAGTGTAAGTCTTTCATCTATCATTTCGCTTTACCAAACTTTCTGGTTGATTGGGGCCATCTTTTAAAGTTTTTTCAATGATCAGAATGGCCAGAAATGTATTATTTTGTAACATCTTTTGTCTCTCTGTTTTGTTTCTTTTTTTTTTTTTAAATTTGGATTTTGATGCTTGAAACTCCTGCACAGTCATTGCTTGCCAACATCCACGTGCTGGCAACAACACAAACCAACACAAATTTCTTGGTTTTTATGGTGACTGGCAATGCCATTCACCAGGGAGAATCACAAAATCAAGGAATCACAGAATGTTAGGGGCTTGGAAGGGACCTCAAAAGATCATCTGGTCCAGCTGCCCTGCTAGAGCAGGATCACCTACAGTAGGT
>NW_009722609.1:0-1119 GCF_000703405.1 Apaloderma vittatum
GGCCACGCGCGATGTTTAGTCCCGCAGGTGCTCTCTGCCGTGGTGTTCCTCGCCTGGGCATTTGTCTTCTACCGGGCACGAGCGACCGCGCAGCTACAGCTGCAGAGCAACCTCCTGGCCCAGGGGCTGCCCCAGGCGATGGCAGAGCCTGCGGGACACCACCGGGAGCCTGGTATTGTTTCCAGCCGTACGCAGGGATTCCTCAGAAGGCTAGAGGCCTTGGTGTCAGCTGGGAAAATAAAGCATAAATAGCTCTTGGGAAGAAGAAGGGAAATAAAGTGTAAAAAGTGATTAGAAGATAAGAGTTCCCTCCCTGCTCGTTTGTACCAGTGCTGTCAGTGAGGGACACACACACAGACACCTTTGTGAAAAAGAAGAAACTGACATGGCAAGCAGTGCAGACTGCCATAGACAAGCTGCTGGCTTGCACGGCACCTGCATGTAGTACTAGCAGGACCTGCAAAAACCGTTAGCACAGCCAGCCATGTTTCTTTTATCTTCTAGAGCTGTTGAAGATGGAAGTTCACTAGTGAGAGTACACACACACTCAGAGGTCCCCTGAGTACAAGCACAGCCCTCCTGTCCATCTAGTAACCTTGCCCCATATTCGAGGCCATAGAATCAGAATTGTATCAGCTGCAAAAGACCTTGAAGATCATCGAGTCCAGCCTATGTCCCAGCCACCTCCAAAACCATGTCCCCTAATGCACCACCCCCCCGCCTCTTACACACCTCCAGGGACGGTGACTCAACCACCTCCATGGGCAGGCTGTTCCAATGGCTGACAACTCTCTCAGTAAAGAAATTCTTAATGTCTAACCTGAACCTCCCCTGAGGTTTAAACCTCCCTCTGGTTTAAATCCATTTCCCCTCACTCTATCACTCTCCGCTAGGGAGAACAGACCAACCCCCACCTCTCTACAGCCTCCCTTCAGGTAGTTGTAGAGAGTGATGAGGTCTTCCCTCAATCTCTTCTTCTCCAGGCTAAACAGCCCCAGATCCCTCAGCCTTTCCTCACGGGACATGTGTTCCAAATCCTTTACCATCTTGGCAGCCGCCTCTGTACCCTCTCCAGCACCTCAATGTCCCTCTTGTAGTGAGGGGCCCAAAACTGAGCAC
>NW_009722609.1:1162-3378 GCF_000703405.1 Apaloderma vittatum
CCTGCTGAGAGCCCCATTCCCTAGACAGGCCAGGATGCCGTTGGCCTTCCTGTCCCCCTGGGCACACTGCTGGCTCATGTTCAGCCACTGTCCATCAACATCCCCAGGTCCCTCTCTGCCTGGCAGCTCTCCAGCCACTCCTCCCCAAGCCCATAGCACTGCTGGGGGTTGTTGTGGCCAAAGTGCAGGACCGAGCATTTGGTCTTTTATTAATTCCTGTGCACCAGCTGCTCCAGCTTCCTGCTCATGAGCAAATGCATGTACGTGCATTAACGTACCCAAAAGGCACTCACTCCCCACTGACATCTTCCCACATACCAGCTTGGGCATGTACCTGTGTCATGGTTCGAGTCCACTCAGCTGCCAACAAAAAACACACAGCTGCTTGCTCACTCCTTCCCTGCTCCTTTTCTGAAATGGAGGGGAGAAAATTCAACAAAAGGCTTAAGGATTGAGGTTAAGGACAGGGTGGGATCATTCACCAATTATAGTCACAGGTAAAAAAACAGGCTAAACTTGGGGGAAAAAAAAACATATCACTTTAATTCACACAACAGAGCCAGTTTCCAATCAATTACATCAGAGTAGGATAGTGAGAAAATTAATAAAACCAGATCCTAAATACACCTTCCCCCAGGCCTCCCTTCCCAGATACCTCCTGCCCTCCAGCAGCACAGGGGGGCAGGGGATGGAGCTTGTGGTCTGTCCAGTACACATTGTCCATGCTGCTCCTTCCTCCTCAGGGAGAGGACTCCTCACAGTCTTCCCCCGCTCCACCATGTTCCTTTCACAGGAGATAGTCTTCCTTGAACTTCTCCAACGTGGGTCATTCCCACATGGTCACAGATCTTCCGGAGCTGCTCCAGTGTGGGTTCTTCCCATGGGCTGCAGTCCTCCCAGCACAGAGTCACAGCATGCTTTGGGGATGGTCCTCTGCTCCAGTGCGGAGTCCTCCATGGGCTGCAACCTGGATCTTACACTGCAGCTGATGTCCTCAGTCTGCAAGGGCTCAGCCTGCCATCTCACCATGGGCTTCAGCCTCTGCTCCAGTGCCCTTCCCCGCTTCTTCCTCACTGACCTTGGTGACCATGTGGTTTCTTCTCTCACCTCACCCTCCTCTACAAAACAAAGCACTCCTACCACTCAAAGGAACTTAAGTTGCTTAGTGGGTTTCTTCTCTTAAATACATTGATTGCAATGGTGCTGATTGGCTCAGCCTTGGACAGGTGAGTCCAACTTTTACCTGGTGGAGGCTCTGGAAGCTTCACATAGGAGCCACTCCCATAGCAGCTCACCACCAAAACAACGCCACCAGATACAAACCCATCACAGCCTGATACCCTGCCTGGACCAAGGGTCTTCTACTCAGCAGCTAACTCACATTGAAATTTGTTAGGAGTTACATCCCCACCTCCAACAGTTTTTGCTGGTGTTTGAGGATGGTGCAACCACTTTGCCTCTCCAGCGGGCAGCACCAGGCATGTGGGCTGCAGTCCTGCTTTGTGCGCTGCTGCTGCTGAGACTCACACGTTTTATTCACCCTGATTCCCCCAGTAGCTGTAGCTGGGGGATACATACCAGTCCGGTCCCGGCAGTGCCGGGAGCTGAGACCTTCACCCTTTGTTGGCATCGAGACCCTGACCCACTACCATTGTTGGCACGATAGGAGGCATCTGTATCCAGCATGGTCCTACTTCCTCAGTTTCCTAAATGCTGTGTGCATGTGTCAATTAGGAGGGATCCACTTGGAGCGTCAATCTCTGGAACTCCTGAGTCACTGAAGTGGGAAGATAGAAGATGCCCCAGGCTCTTCACATGGGGAATTTCATTTATGAGCTGAAAAGAAGCAAATTTGGAAGTTCAATCAATCTCTTTGGGGGTGATTTGGGAAGAACAAATGTCTTGTGGCTCCTCTCCTATAGCCTGCACAGACCAGCATCACCTCAACCCCCCCACAGAGCTCTTGAAGCTAGCGAAAAGCCTTCCCTTGCGGAAACCTGGCCCTGTTTCCTGGGCTATTGAATCCTTGGAGAGCAGCAGAGGCTTTTCCCTACCAGCAGCTTTGTGGGAGTGAGAGGGTGGAGGGACCTCAGGCTCGTGTCCTGAGCAGTAGCCACAGTTCCACCAGTGACCAAGCTGTTGACAGTGGAACCCACAGTCCCTCAGCCATCTCTGTGTCTCACCAAGGCACCAGGGATGATGCCCTCTTGGGCACA
>NW_009722609.1:3405-15801 GCF_000703405.1 Apaloderma vittatum
GCAGGAAGCTAAGGCTATTCAGTTCCTGAGTGTTTTTTCGTGTCTTCCACGTCAGGTGCATCACCTGACAAACATTTGAAAATTGTCATAGGCCCTGGCAGTGCCCCTACAAAGGTTTCTGTGCTGACAGAGGCTCTTTGCCTCTCCACTGACTTCTTCCCTGACAACTTTTTCCGCTCAAAACTGAGCATCTGGGTGTCACTCTCTATGAAATAAGAGTTCTGCTTTAGTGTGCTGTTGTCCTCACTGTGGTGTACAAGCAGTTGCCAGGCACAGTTGCCCATCTTCCCGTGGCTAGCTGGGCATCTCCAGCAGCACAGCCCCAAGAGCAGGACTGAAAGGTGCAGGGCTGGCTGGCCACCTTAGAAAAAGTGTCTGGCCACCAGCCTGCCCCAGGTTGTGGCCTCTCACTGTTAGCCTCTCCACCTCGTTTTCAGTTGCCACCACTGGCATGAACCGATAGCTGCAGGTGGGCAGGCATCAGCCACTGCAGTGTTCTGGGTTGCTTGGTGCTGCTGCAAACCATCCAAGTGCCATTTTGCAGCCACCGCCACAGAAATCACCTATTCTGGCTTTGTTCCTTCTGGGTAGTGAGTGTTCATGATCATGCAGTGCTGGTTGATCTTTGAGCTGCCACGAGATGGCAAAATACTCCTCAGCATCACTCCGAAGCCTGCTTGCTCTCACGGCGGGCTGGAGCCATGCAGGGCAGCAGCAGCACTGGCTGAATGTCTCTCTCCTCTTGGGTTAGCTCTTGCTCAGCATGTTCAGAGGTGTCTCTCCAACAGGTTCTGGAGGAGCAAGACCTGCCTGTTGTTTCTGGTCCCTGGAAGGCCAAGGCAGAGCCTGCGACTGCTCACAACGGAGATGAAATGCTCAAAAATGTCCCTGCTGCTGACTAGGACCTTGCCCAGCTGTGTCACGATGACGGCAGCAACAAGAAGCAATTTTTTTTGTCCCAGGTAACATGGGAGGGGGATCAGCACTCCCATAGAGGTTGGAAAATGCCTCCTTCAAGTCTGGTAGGGTGAACACAGCTTGCAGCTTCTGTCTCTGCTGCTCACCCTTCTGCTTGCCTCTGCTACTTGCCCAATACCAGTAGCTCTTTCAGGAAAACAAGAATTAAAATCATACATGTCCCAAGGATTTGAAACCACCATCTCAGAAAGAAAAGTCTCTGTGTTGTGCCACTAAAATCATTGTAAATCACAAAATGGAGAGCTCCAGGTAACCGAAGACATCACAGGTTTAAATTCAGCTCAGTTCCCCACATTGGAGTAAATCCTCTGCCCAGAAGTTATGCATCGTCTGAAAGACAAGACCATGAGGATCATGTCCAGGATCAAACTCCTGAGACAGGGATTGAAAGTAATTTAAGAAGATCTCTAGTAGATATCCAGTCACTGGAAATAAGAGAATATGTTTCCTGTGCAGTTTTGATGCCAGTTGTCTCATTTCTTTATACACTGAGTTACCTCTGAAGCTGCTCACTTACAGTGTTAGCACCTATGTTGTATGTTCCGCCTTACCTTCCTTCTCAAACTCTCTGTTCAGCTTATGATAATGCACTTGGCTCATGGAAGTCAAGAAGCACATGCAACCCCATTCAGATTGCTTCTTGGAGCTTCAACCTGGTGTTCAGCACCCATCATCCCCTCCTCACCCACCAAGATGCAATACAGAGTAGAAAGCACATGTTAACTGTCACATTCAGAATGGTTCAGCAAATAACTGAGTTTAGGCAGCATTAACTATTCAGATGAGATCACCAGAGGTGCCTATTTTGCCAGTGCTACCATCCCTAAAGGAATATATTCATAATGCTGATGAAATCCTCCTCAGATCTTTTTTGTTTGTTTGTTTTAAATCCTTTTAAATAAAGCATAGCTTTTTTATCAGAGCAAGGCTGGTTTATTACTCTTGAAGTGTTTTGATTGTTTGTTTAGGTTTCAGGGGATTGTTTGGAAAAATTGTGATCAGCATGCTTTAGATTAGCATAGCTAAGAG
The DNA here is from genome assembly GCF_000703405.1 of Apaloderma vittatum. Classification (NCBI taxonomy): domain Eukaryota; kingdom Metazoa; phylum Chordata; class Aves; order Trogoniformes; family Trogonidae; genus Apaloderma; species Apaloderma vittatum. The sequence goes on from NW_009722609.1 coordinate 5,413, forward strand.
GACTTTTGTTTAATGAAATGATTAATTGCTTCAGCCAGGTATGCAGCCACACTAACAGCTGCTTCAACAAATACAAAAGATTGTCCTTCAAATATGACCTTGCCTCACTAACATGAGGCAGTACCCATGGATACATGTTAATTATAAGGTCGATAAGAATATGCAAGGATAGCTAATGTTGTAGCTGAGTTATTTAATGAAGGCTATTGAAAACAGTCAAAAACAGAAACAAAATCATTATCCAGGCAACGGTGGGCTAAATTTGGCTTTAAATCACTTCAACATACTGATGATAATCAATTTCTCCAAAATTACCACAGCAAGGAAGCTTCATTTGTACATTACACACTATTCGAAAACGGAGGAATTACACAAGTTCAAACTAGAGTTTAATAGAGCCCTCTGCCTGCTTAATAATAATTACATGTTTTCATTATCCTCTCTATTATTTAGACAATACTGAAAGCTAAAAGCTGTATAAATACAGATTTTGGTAAATACACACAAGTTGATAGTAAATGAAAACATAAGAGTCTTTCAAAATAGCAGTGGTGAACACAGGAAGACAAAGAATGCATATAAACCTAAAGACAGTACTTCAGACTCCAGGTAGCTTTGAGGTTACCTCAGATCAAGAAGCAAAAGCTACACATTTTGTGGTGAAAGAGGAAAAAAGATGTATGCATGGTATGAGGCACAGAAGGATAAGGGTAAGAGAGAGGCACAGGAAAGCAGTAGACAACCCTGAGCCCAAAGGACGGTGACGTGTCAGAGGATCCTGTCCAAGAATATTACCAGTGATTTGTGATTAGAAACATTGAACAGACATAGGACTGGTATGCCTGAGTTGTGGTGCTGCCAAAAATTCTGTTAAGATTTTGGACAGACGGGTTTCGGTTACCTATCTGCAAATACAGGCTGAGATGTTTCTTGCTGCATTGCCACTTCAGATTTCCATTACTATTTGCTGCAGCCATCTGCCATCACTTATCCTGTGCTGCAATCACTTAAAACGTTTTTGTAGAAAGGAACACATATATCTGAACAGAATTCACTGCTGCAGTACTTTGACTCACCATGGGAGGCTTGACAAAGCTTTGTAAGACATGAATGTGAGCTGTTAAGCAAAGCAAAAACATACAGAACCTTTGCAGAAGCTAGACGGCAGTGTTGGCACATCCTTTAAGGCACGAGCAAGCTACTGCTCATACGTTGCACTAATTCTGGGTCATCCACTTACACGATTCAGTTTTGGACCTCTTATTTTGTCATTTGAAGAAAAAATGGTTTAGCGTCTCTGAAGCTTCAGCTTCAAGACCAGCAACCACAACAAAGGTGCTCAGCATTCATGCAGGAGAGCAACCACCAAAAAGACCCCAGCAGAGTTCCTAAAGCAGAAAGAACACAGGCTTTCCTTTATTAATAAAAAGGTGTTTTCCCCCCTCAATTCATGTTTCTGCACGTCAGTTGTTTGTCCAGTTTAACAGTGACACACCACCAAATAAGTTTGTCACTAAAAGGAAGCTGCAGTTTTTGAAATAGCTATTTACATTCAAATGAGATAAAAAGAGAGGTGGAGGGCCCTGCCACAGATACTGGAAGAGACGAATGGTTAAAAAGATAAAGACCTTCAAAGACCGTATGTTGCCCCAAGCAGCCTTTAATGAATTTTATTGTGGTTCACTGAATCTGGTTTGCTTTTAACAGTCCATTTGGGAAGTTGTTGCTGCAGCGACTTGTAATAATAATGTCACAATAATCTTTTAACTGAGTACAGCTTTGTGACTATGCAGGATTGCTCTGAAAGTGACTTCTGGATTTGGTAAGATGGAAAAACATATGCAGTAAATTCTTTTAGTTTATTCCTCCGTGGCACACTTCACACTGAAGAACAGGACAACATCCACTCCAAGGAAAAGCAGAAGGAATTCTTTTCCACTCCAGTGAGGATAATTTTGAAATGATAACAACAGCTGAGAGAATGATATTACCAGCAGATAAGGACAGTGTTTACTTCCTTCATGCTTTGGGTGTTACTGATTACAGTCAATATGACTGTATTATCCAACATACTATGCTTTTTGGTAGTTGTTTTCCTAGTTCTCTATTCCAAATGGTATTTTGACTCTAACTTTGTTCTGATTCAGGTAGCAAAGTATTCAAAATTACTAATATAATGAACTGATGAACTGAAATTAAGACTGAATATATATATTGTTTTTCATCATGAACTAAAAGCTCAGTCAGTGCCAGCAATAGAGCCCAAAAGGAAAAAAAGACGTAAAACCAAACTACTGAAATAATTTGCTATCTATGCAGCTTGATAAGCATACCTTATCTTTTTTTCATCAGCTGCAGTCATCCTGCTTTCAATCCATGTCTCTACAGAGGCTCTCAAGCACAGGATAACACAGTCTGTCTTCTCTATTGTCATTTTTCAGATGTAACTGTGGGTGGACAATACATTTCACAGCAGGCAGAAATGTCTAATGCAAGAAAGAGAAATTTGTAGCGCTGGAAAAGGGGAAGGAATTGAAGAAGACACTTCCCCGTGGAGATTAAATCCCAGATCCATACAAACAACTCCCCATGACTTGGGGCAAAAACTCATACCAAAGCCAATGAAAGCATGCAGTTTAAAAAATTGTGCTCTGTGTAAAAACTTGCAATAGGATTCAGATCAGTTGCTATGACCTTGATAGTTGTTCCTGGTGATTTCAAGGGGATTATTCACATATAAAATCACATGCTGAATGTCCAGAATCAGGATATAAAGCCAGATAATTCAGTCGCACTGTGCACAAGCTCCAGACTAAAATTCTTGCAGGGGTGCTCTTTATTAATCAGTATTTGTGTACCACTTTGTGGTGACCTCTAATGAGGTATCTGAAATTCACATACTACAGACCATAGGGATGAGATTTACCAGAGTACTGTATCTCTCCAGGAGGGGCTAGAACTCCCCCACACAGCAGTGCACACAGCATCGGCCCTGAGGTCTCTGCTTGCAGCAAATCCGTTTCAGACTCAATTTTTATAGTATTTGTATTCCAAAAGCTTGTGGACCATGTATTGTGTGAAATTTGCAGCTGAATGCATTTGTCCATTATCATCCCATCACTGATTAAAAAGAACAAAGTCCATGACTTCAAATCAACAATCCCTACCTTGGTAATGCTGAGCTCTCTTCTCCATGGAGAGAAGCTATTTGGGTGTTTTACCTCAGCTAAACTAAGCAACGTTAACAGTTCATCCTTGTTTCCATTTCTATGCTGATAGGTGGCACCTATTAAGAGTAACACACCAGTTCAAAAGGCAGTCAACTAAACTATTACACTTTGCTTCAGACATGCAGCATCCAGCGTATGGGTTTTACTGACTGCCTCCAGGAGGGTTTTGCCTCAGTAAAGAACTAAGGGACTTGGTCTAGTGATAAAGGTGTCAGCTTAATAATAAATACCTCCTCAAATAATTGCAGTTCATTAGGTCTTGATTCAAAGCATGGTGCTGGTGATGACTTCAAGGAGCTCTGTCAGCATTGTCGTGCTGGGGGCACATGTAATCGTACTGCTGAGATAGCAGATTTCTGTGGGTGTAAAAGATAGCATAGAGCCCATGGAGTTTACAATCTTATGTGGAACTGCTGCGAAAAGAACAAGTGAAGGGAAATACTGTTGTGCCTGCTTCCCTGAGTAAAAGCTGAGGAGAAAAGAACTGGTAAGAAAGTTGGCTGTGCTAACAAGCAAGCTGAGAGCTAGCAACTGACAGCCCTGAGGGCCCCATGCCAGAGCATCTTTCTAGGCCAGGCAGGATTTTAAATAGCCTTTAAAAACTAGATAACATACACTTTTTACTAAAAGTTTCTGAAACTTTACTTAAATAGCCACAGCTGTGATGGGAATGGTGGGCTACAAATGGATGACCATAGAAAACTGTAGATATTAACAGAGAAAAACCCTGTAGTGTTACAGTGGACTGCCCCAGGTTGAAAGGTGATGAGTCTGATGTTTAAAAACCTGAGGTAATAGTTATTTGATGGCTACCACTGCAATAAAATGGGAGAGCAAAGAGCAAAGAAATAAACTCATTTCTTAAAAATCTGCAGTCATCTGCCTCTCACTGTAGAAGAGCTCTTTGCATTGCATGTGTCCAGGAGACAAATACTCGTGATCATGCCACCCACCTCTCACAGGAGTGGGCCCAACAGAAGTGGAGCAGGATCAGCTTACCATGCCTTATGTAGGTTTTGCTCCTGAATCAGCAGTCTGTAGCAGGAGAGTCATGCTGCTGCCCCAAGACCAGCCTAACCGTTTTCTCAAACACACGGATAGATTTTTCCTTTGCCTCAGAAACTTCTGCAGATTTTTTTTTACAACTGCCAGCTCACCTGCACTTCACAGAGAAAGGAGCAACTTTAATCTTTTGCAAATATTTGTCCTGCATTCCTTTTAAGCAGTCTGTGAATCCTAGGTGGTTATTACAAGCTACTGACATTTCTGTCTGTCCCTGGTCTCTCCAGGTGCTCTCTCCACGCCTGGTGAGTCTTTTCCTCTAACATTTTCCTTGCCTTTGATTCTGAGCCTGGACTATGCTGGAAAGCAAGATGGATAGAAGTACAAACCCAGTCTGAGGGGTGGGGGTAGGAGGGGAGACAACTCCACCTGGCAAGCAATGGTAAATGGCCTTCCTCAGGATGAAGCAAGTCAGCAGAGAGTGGTATTATGCCATCCCCTGTAGGCTGCCCAGCACAAGTGACTGCACAGGGACATCAGCCACTCACAGATGATTGATTTGCATCTTTCCTCACAGAGATTTTTTCGTTCTGAATGGTCCATTAATTCTTCCTACCAGAAAAAAATAAACCAAAACAAAACACGAAAACAAAACCCTAACTACCAATACTGCATAGGGAATTTTGTTTCTGGATATAAAGAAAGGTTTTGATATAAACGTTAGCACAGAGTTGAAAATTCAGAAGCAACTACTTCATTACTTTTCCAGATACAACAGGGTATATTAGCATGTATTAGCGTGAAGTCTATGTACAAATATGTAATTTAATATGCTTTATAAAATGTTTATATCTCAGATAGCAACTCTTTATTTGAATGGAAAATAACTATAATTTTCAATTTTCTCAAAATAGTGCAGGAACAAAAAACCACAATTTCTTAACACAGATCTTGGTAGACTTTGGTATAAACTGCTAGTTGTGTTTTCTGTGCAAGATTCATGCACTGTTAGTTTATGAATTATGGAATCATTAAGGTTAGAAAAGACCTCTAAGATCATCAAGTCCAATCATCAACCCAACACTACCATAACCATTAAACTACATCCAGAAGTGCCACATCTACATATTTTCTGAACACTCCAGGGATCGTGACTCCACCTCTTCCCTGAGCAGCCTGTTCCAATGCTTCACCACTCTTCTAGTAAAGAAATTTCTCCTAATATCCAAACTAAACTTCTCCTGGTGCAACTTGAGCCCATTTCTTCTTGTCTATCACAAGTTACTTGGGAGAAGAGGCCTCACTACAACCTCCCTTCAGGTAGCTGTAGAGAGCAATGAGGTCTTCTCTCAGCCTCCTCTTCTCCAGGCTAAACATTCCCAGCTCCCTCAGCCACTCCTCATAAGACTTGTTCTCCAGACCCCTCACCAGCTTTGTTACCCTCCTCTGCACCCACTCAAGCACCACAATGTCTTTCTTATACTGCAGTGCCCAAAACTGAACACAGTACTCAAGCTGCAGCCTCACCAGTGCCAAGTACAAGGGCATGATTAATAACTGAATAAATTTTTCTTTAGATAAAAATCAGATTAGGCAGTCTTTCTCCAGCAGGAAGAAAGATACATAACTGCATCTCAAAACTACATTGTTGATGCTGCAATCTATCATTGGCCAACATATCTCAGTCACATTAACATTGATAACAAATACTAACTGGCTGCTTCTGGAAAAAGAGTACCTAATACTCATTTGAAGAATGCACACTTCTAGTTTGGAAAGCAATTTCAGAAATAGCTCAGTAGGATTCCTTTATTATTGCTTAACAAGCATGTGTTCTTTTATTGCTTCTTTTGAGTTAAACATAGGTCACCTATGTTATTTTTGCTGTTGAAACCAGATAATGATAAATGATGCTTTATAAACCTGTGTAAAACTTAAGTGCTGAATTAAATGGATGTCAAAAATAAAAGTGAGTTGCAATTAGTTTTAGAAGAGAGCAAGCTATGCCTGCAGCCTGCTGATAATTTATATTTTCACAAACACATTTTTCACTAGAAGAAATGCTTCTTTTCCTGCTAGTGTTGTGTGAAAGGCTCAAATGAAGAGAGAGTAAGATTCACAGTATGCATATGAATGTAGAAAATTGCCAGCATTAAATTAGGCATGTCTCGCTGTCCATGCCAGAGGACAAACCATTTGCCCCTGAGAAAATGAGGTCACCTCCAACAGCTAAAGCTTGACTCTATTCCCTGACATGATCAGCTCAGCACACACAAAGTCACATCTTTGAAAAGAATTAGGAAAAAACCTGCTACTTACTTTGCTGTATTTATAATGAGTTCAAGCACACTTTGCCACACATTTAAATTTAAAACCTCAGATAGAAGTCAGCTCACACAATGTTCCTTTGAAAACAGTAAAGTAAAAGTTTTGAAGTGCAAGAAGGACAGAGAACATAAACTCTTACCTTACAGTGTAACAGGCATCTTCTTCAGCCTCACGCTTAAAAAAGGTGATATCATCTTTTACTGCTGTTAAAAGCCCTGAATGAAGACTTCAAGCAGCACACAGAACTAACACAGCAATTAAAAGCCACCTCTTTTATACTCCATGTTTACAAACCTTAAACTATTTTAAGACTACATTCTCCTCTCACACCTGCATGGGTAAGCGGAATTACTCCAGCATGGAACTGATTAGGTCAACATATGAGAACCAAGACAGGCACTCATGAAAGTTTCTCGTATGAGACGTGCCTTATAATATAAGCCATCTAAGAGTTAACTTAAATTAAATTATTCAGCTAGGTTTGCCACCACATCCTAGGTCACCTAATTTTTACTAGATGATCTGATGACTTGGGTTTTTTTTGGCTGCCCATGGGCCAGCCTCAGCTGGCTTATGGTAGGCAGCTCAATGAACTATTTCTTTTTTCTCTAACTTCTGGGTAGTGCCTTAAAAATGTGAATCGAGCACAAATCACCAGTGCATTTACGCCTACGTGGTGTGAGAGTACAGACATTTTTCCTATTCATGTCTAATGGCTTCTGGTTTTGAGAAGAACATTTGACATATGAAGTATAATCAGTAACTTAGCTCTCCAGTTTGCTGTCTTGGCTTGCTTCTGGTGCCTCACCCTAAGAGTTATGCATCAAGCAATGTACTTCACATCCTCTTATTGACTCTGAAAAAAGGCAACCAGCAACAAAGCTGTCTAAATATTGCAAAATTATCAACTAAGCCTCATTGTTCCATTACTTTATAATGAGAACAAAGGTAATAAAAATATCAAGAAGGTATTTTTTAGCACCAACCACGCCAAGCATATTCCAACATGCTTAAGTACCTACACAGGCATATTTTATAAAACATGTTCAATTTCCTGAACTGATAGTGCAAAAATCAACCCCCTTGCTTCTTTTACCCTTTCATTAAGGTCTGCTGATGCTGTATTAGGACTGTAAGCTGAATAAAAATGCATGTCCTTAGCTTCTTGGTCTCATCCCACAGCTCTCCTTCGCAACACTGATTGCAGATCCCTCCTCTCCCAAATTCTCCTGTGTACACAAGAGGTGCCATGTTTGGCTTTTTCTGTGTGAGGACAGAGCTAGCAGAAGAAGGAACTATCAGGAGTGCTTATCTGGGGTGAGTCGCATTTGCCACTCACTATTCGCCAGGGGACAGCTGGCGTGTGAATTGTGTATCTCTAAATAAAACTTGTGAGGACACAGGAGTGAGATAGGCAAACTCCATGTGAGATGGGTTTTTCTGCTCTGTTTTTTCACCCAGAGGAGACCAACACTGTAACAAACTCTGATTTTGTTTGTCTCTGAGGATACCCTCATGAATTAGAGAAAGAATGAGGAGATTACTATTAAGTAGCAGGTAGAACCACATCTCTGTGTAAAAAAAGGTGCTTTCCAATGGCTTATCCTTGCTTGCTAGGCTGCTCTTCCAGGCTGCATCATCTGCCAGACCAGGCAATGTGACTTCTAACAATGAGAAATTAATTCATTAAATCAGGCAGGTTGTGCCACTCAGCACACATGATGGGCTTAATCTAATGCCTCATCCTGGCCCTGGGGTTATCAGTGGGCAGGTGTAAATATAAGTGATTGAAAAGACATTCTCCCAGGGGAATTTCTGTCTCCTAGAACTCAGGCATCGCTGATTATTTTCCTCATGTTGCCCATTCCAATCTTTGCTTTCCAATCTTCTCATGTCCTAGAGGGCCCATGCAGCTTTTTGGTAACTTGACATCAGGGTATGAAATCAGCAATACTCTGATAATAGGCAAGCTCTGGGGGCAACACATGTGGACAATGGCACCACATTAGCACTGTATCATTCTACAAACCTAGCAGTGCCTCTGCAAACATAAGAGCTGATTCATCTAAGAGGTCAAACTTTGTTATTCCTGCAAAGCCTTGAAATGTTTTACACTTGGAAGACATAAGAAGTTGCAGGAAAACCAAATTAATTGAATGCATTTTTGTGGAAATTACAGATTTCTTTAAACATGAGTCTTTTAAAAGAAAATTGAGCCACCAGGTACACATCTCCCAGCTAACAGAAAGCACCCAGCACCCACCACATTTTAAGATCATCGCTTGGCTAGTTGGGTCATCCCTGCTGAGAGGCACCTTGGAAGATGAGTCACATCCTGACCTGTGAAGGACGGGACGAGTTTACTCACTGAGATAAGCAGGCTTTCCAGGCAGAACATGCCACGTCTGCATCTTCCATCTCTGTTCTTGGCACTCAGCCAAGGGTGCCCACAGGGTCCCAACCTGCAGGAGAAATTAGAAGGGCCTTCTTTTTTTTTTTTTACTTTTTTCCCTTTGCTTTCCCTTCAGCCTTAGGGACTGGACTTGAACCACCTCATTTTGCTGTGAGCTGCAGGAAGCTGTCAAGACAGCAACATTGCTCACTAATATATGAATGGGAATTGAGTCAGCAACTTGTTTAGCTTCCATAAGTGCTCCTTTAGGCCACCCATCTCTAGAATCTAGTGAGCTATTTTATCTTTAAAAATAAGCACGTTCTGGGGGGGAAAGGATAAAATTAAATGGATTTAAAAATAGAATTATTCTTTAAAACTTATTATTCTCTAAGCAAGCCCACACAGATTCAGTCTTCTGGATGTGAAGGGACACATACAGTCTAAAACAGCATCTTTAACAAAAAGACAAGATGTGTACAGCACAAAGGGACTTAATGTTAGCAAAATAACACCCTGGCCTTGAGGAGTTCTTGGGGTAACAACTAAAAGGGAAGATACAGACAAATACCTTTCAGCATGATAGTATCTGCAGAGTTTTATTTCTGGGCATGGAGTAATATTTAATATTCCCTGGCACAGACTCTCCTATGTAAAGCCTTCAGGCTCTCTGAGATCAGCCGCCTCCTAACAGCAAGCTGTACATCCTCCCGTCACTCCTCACACAGCTGCAGGGATGCAGATGCACTGGCTGAACAGTGCCCGCAATAGCAGCCTGCTGCCTTAAACGTATTCAACACCTGCCCTTTGGTTGGCTGATGGCGAAGAAGCAAGAGAAACTGGAAAGGTCAAGCGGAAATCACTGAACAGTGAGCCACACAGCAGACACTAAGCAAAGCAGGCAATGGGTTCTCAAGCCCTGGAAGATCTGGGTCAAAAGGGTCTGTAAGAAGCTGTTAAGCAAAGTGAGAAACCAAGGTTGTTATTTCAAAGCTGCTCCATGAAGCAATATTGCTCTGTGGCCATGATGTCCTTTGGTTTTGGCTGTGCTCGGCTCAAGACCGAAGACAGTTCTGAATTGCAAGACAGCAGGGGTTGTACGCAGGAGGCACAAGCCACTCTGGGAGCAGCAAGCATATACAAAAGCAGGAAGGAGAGGAGAAAAAGCAAGAGAAACTATCCTGATAAGGGGAAGAAATTAAATCGCATGCTTTCAAAGATAGGCAAAGACAGTGGTGAAAACCCTCCACAGTCACCAGTAGGTAAAACCATGCATACAGAACTTTTCACCTTCGAAGAATTTCATCTAGATTGTCCTTTTAGGTCACAATATACCACTTTCCAGCCTATCCACACAATGACTGTGCCAAATGCCTCAAAAGAAGAGGAATAAAACCAGCAATGACTCATAGAATCACAGAATTGTTGAGGCTGGAA
>NW_009722610.1:0-817 GCF_000703405.1 Apaloderma vittatum
CTCACCTCGGGTGGATCCAAGACTCTCCGAAGCTTTTCCAGGTCCTCTGTGTGATCCCGTCACAGTGAGCACGCTAGGGTCAGCCGTGTGGACCCCGAGCCCTGCCCTCCTGCCTGCCTCTCCTCTGCCTGTGCGTGCTGTCCCCGCTCCGGCCGTGCATTCCTTTGCAGTGACAAATCCATTTTTCTGTTTCACTCTTTAATTTTTTCAAAGACAGGGCTCTTAACAGCCGCAGCAGCGAATCCCTCTGGTCCTTGACCAAGGAGATCCAGCTTCCCACATGTGACCCTTGAGCACAGGGACAGGCTCTCCTGGCGTGGGCATCGCGGGGGATCTCCACCGACCCCTCCTGCTGTGCCCAGGGCCATTCCTCCTGCAGTGGGGAGTCCCTGCCAGGACTGAGCTTTCTCGTCCTGGTTGCCCCAGCAGTGCCCAGTCCCCCAGATCAGATAGGCAGGTCTTGCTGTCCCCACCCCGTGGCAAGGGTCGTTGTCCTGACTGTCCCCTGCCTGACCCATCCCTCCCGACGTGGGTCCAACCCCTTTGCCAGTGGCCAGCCTCCGTGGGACCCTTCCCCAGTAGCCCTCATCTCCAGCATCATCACCCCCAGGTGCTGGCAGTGCCCAGTGCTGCCTCTACCCACCAGCCAGAGCTGGAGAAACTCTCTTTTGAAAGAAAGTGCTGGTTTTGCTTCTTGTTTTGCTTTGATTTTGCGCAGAGGAGGACCCGGCTCTGCTCAGCCTTGGTTTGCTTATCTCATTTGCTTTGGAAAGTTTAATTTCTCCATGTTTTTATTTAACTCTAACCTCAGAGAGCT
>NW_009722611.1:0-3950 GCF_000703405.1 Apaloderma vittatum
CTCCTCAGGAGGAGAGCTGCTGGACTGGCTTCCTTCGAGCTTCCAAAGTTGAGGGAGTGGGCCGTGAGGAAAGCCCCTTTTTCCAGCCGCCTCCATAAGCCCAGCCCGTGCTCCGCAGGGCACCGCAGCTCCCTGGCTCCGACTCCGTGGGAGCTCCACCGGGCACAGCCCAAGCACCCAGGGACAGGCGAGGTGCAGGGGCTGTTTGGGGGGCTTGGCTTCTTTGTAAGTTAAATGGCTTTGCATACTCAATCCGACCTCCTCAGGAGGCCTCGATGGTGGAGCTGAACCCTTCCAGCCTGCATAAAGCTTGGCCTGCAAATGCCAATTGGTTTTGCATGTAAGGCAGCAGAGGAATTAAGAAAATAAATTTCTAAAGCATCTTGCTCACTTGATAATAATCTGCATATAATCCATTTTTTTATTTCTCTTGTAGTTGGATAAATTCCGCTATTTCCAACTTCAGTTAATGCTATTGAGACTACTTGTGCGTTACAGCAGGACACCGTCTGGGATTTGAGTTGCGTAAGTGACTCCTACACAGAACAACTGAAGTTAGTATGGATTAGATAGCTACTTTAGCCTACTCGATAGCATTTGTTACAGGGTTAGATTTTAGAGTTTCCTATAATAGCTGTAGTCATCTGCAAGGTACCAGGACAATGATCAAGTTAGCTTTAAGAGCGTGAAATCAAAACAAAGTTAGAAAGTTGGGAGCAGATGAGAGCTAATTGAATACTTGCATTATTAGTTCTATAAAAAATGAAATTAAAACCCTGAGAAGGTACAAGAGAGAGAGATTTGGCCTTGTCCAAACACTTAAACATAACAAGTGACACACAAAAACCTAGTGTGATGGAGCTATTCGCTTATGTAAAGTTACTCATGCACAAATTTGTGTAGAATCAGGCTCATATTGAACAAACCGCTGTAATGAAGTGAAACTGCCTTTTAAATTCAGAGATTAGTCTCTTGAGTATCTCTCACAAACAGTATTTTTCTTCGCACAACAGGAACTTCCTCGTAATTTTCCTTCTTGTTCCATTTTTAATGCTCCATAGCGTAAAACATAGCAGAAAAGATTGTGCCGGTGTAGGAATCAATGCCAGCAGACTCGGAGTGCCGCTGATGAAAATACACCTTGTGAGCAGGGAACTCACCAGACTTAGCTGAACGTAAGTCAGCAGCGTAGGGTGCCTCTGTCTCTGTGCTCCCTTAGAAACTGACTGCTACTCAGGCTTAGTCTGCAGTTACGTTTCTAATGAAAGCAATCCTGAGCTGTTAGATGTGTTCAGAACCGAGGACAAAGTGTAAAATTGATATGCTGTTAGGTTTGGAAGGAATTGCTACGAGAGTATGTGCTTTCTGATTTCAGTAACGAAACCTTAAATACCTATAGTACTGGGCATAAAAGGAGCAGTTACCAGAAGTATGGTGTTGAAGTATGTTTTTTCTTGGGCAAGGCTTTTTTTTTTATACAGCCAGTCATTCTGCAGACCACAGGAAGGAAAGAGGCTGATTTTTACCTCACCTTTATGTTAAGATGCAAGATGTTACTGGAGGATGCCTGTTCAGAAATCTACCATATGTCAGTATGGAAAAAAGATAAGGTAATCTGAGTTTTATTCCCCTCTGAAATGTTTTAAAATGGATGTATAGTCTAAAGCTCCCTTTTATCATACAGTCTAAGTTTTCAGAGCTTGAAATTACACTTAAGCATAAAAAATTACATCTGATCTTCAGAAGTACTGATCTCAAAATGACTTCAAATGTGTTTCAATGCTTCCTACCTCTGAAAATCACATTTCCGTAAGTGCCTAGATATGGATTTAGGGTGTCTAACCCTCAGCCACTCAGGCTTGAAAATTTTAGCCTACATGTATCTGTGCTTCATAATAAATGTATCAGAAAGCTTCAGTCAAGCTATAAAAGCATGCTCAAAAAGGCAATGCAGACTTGAGCCATTAGGAGATGAGACACAAACCTGACAAAGTACTTGGCTGTATAATTGAACTCATTCTGGTATATGGAAAGTAGCATCTTTTACAGAGAACTGTAGTAGCAGGAGAAAAATTAAACACCTCCTGGGGCAGGTTTTTCCTATTACTTACTGGTATTTTCCAAATCAATGTGCTGGTTTCTTTAAAATCTCTCTTTCTGCTATCTCGCCAACTCCCATGCTCCTATACCCCACCATAAGAAAAAAAAAAAAGTATATTTAAGCTTCGTGGTCTGATACTATTCTTTTTGACTGTTGAATCAAACGAAGTGTCTCTTACTTAGTGAAAAAGGTGAGGATAAGGAGGTGAGGGAAGGAGCAAACAAAAAACTGAACTGTGACAGACTTAAGACTTCCAAAGGGAACAGTGTGTGGAGCTATCAGAGAATATCCCTACTCTGCTAGCCAGATCCAAGGTCTGCTATTTCCAGGCCAAGGCCTGAGATCAAAGAGAACACTAAATCATTAAAGAACTTCAAGATGAGAAAAAGAAGTAGGATTTCATCGTCTGTCAGCAGCCAAAGAAGCTCTAGCAAGCCACCTGAATCTCCCCAGTGCACAAGGGGAAATAACAGGGATTGCCAGGAATTTACTGAACTTTCAAGGAAGGGCAAAGGTCTAAGCAAGAGGAAATGCAGATCGTTCTTGTTAGAGGCCTTTGCTTAGAGTACATTTTGATGGATAGAAGTGGTTTCTTTTCAAGCAGCTCTTTTTGTGTTACGTTCGATCAGCATTCTGCACAAGAGTTTACCAAGGGAAAGGAGCTCATGTACGCCAAACACAATTGGGTCTGTCATGCTAACCTTGTTAGGAAGCAAGGCTGTGTCAGCCAGACTAGTTAAATTTAGGCTTACTATCAAAGGGAGACTGAAGAGCATCTAAAGCATGTACTGAAATATCTTCGAAGGCACAGCTAGGGTAAAAATCCAAAGCTCATTCTTTTCTGGACAGTTAGTATGAATGACTGCATAGCATAGTTGCATCACTTCTTCATATTATCCACAATACAGCAAAGAATACTGAATTTATACCTGCATTTTAACTGCAAAGATCAAGGGATTCAAAGATTTAATCCTAGTGAAAGCATAAACCGTTCCCACATCAGTGGTTGATCGCTCCCATTCCTTAAAGTCACTGTCCTCCGCATGGTGGAACCACCAACACTATCTGGCACCAAAGGATGGTTCTGGCGCTGAACCGAAACCTGAAGCACCAAATGAAAATCAGCAAAAACACACCCTAAGCAGGACTGAACTGGACGGGTACAGCTCCCTGTGAAACAGTGTCACTGCAGATTACTGCACAAAATTGAAAGCTGTGAACTATGTCAGGCTCTTAACAAACAGAATCAGTGACCGTGAACTACAGTTTGGCACTTGGTGCCTCACGCCTTGTTACTTACACTGATGATGAATGTGTGTGAAAAGAAGTTACCCTGCTAATCTAATCATGATTTATACCCAACGTATATATTAGAATGTAGCTACAGAAGGATAGCAAAAGCAGCAAGATGGTGAACTAGGTTCTGAAAGGGAACGTGAAAATCTACCGAACAAATCAAGGTCTTGACTTTACAGGTTGTTCTGCATTGGCAATCGATTGTGCCAGTGGCTCCAGTGAGGCCTCTGCAGGCCGCTGCCAGCATAAACCAACGTCCAGGTTTAGCCCCCACCACAGGAAGAGTTGTATAACGAATACAGCAGAGGTGGAACTGAAATTGAGACAAATATACTACCCTATACAGTAGAAAGCACTTCCTTAGTTATCTGAAACGATCGCAAGCTTTTCATCAAAAGACAATGAGAAAAAATGGCACAGGACCTGTGGAGAAAATGACTGCAGAGATAGTATCATGCTGTGCAACAAATGAGAGATGGGTGGTAGTGCAAATAATAAAAAACCCCAAACCAGAAATGAAGTCTTATGCTGAGTAGATTGCACCTCCTGCTGA
>NW_009722611.1:3981-28883 GCF_000703405.1 Apaloderma vittatum
TAGATTTGCTTCCTTTACACTTTGGCAGTATTTACTGCATTTGTTGTACAAGTAGGGAATGAGCCAACCCAAATGTTCTTCTGTGCATTGGATACATTATGCAAATATTTATCATCAACACCAATCTGAACAATAATTTGACTTGTTGCTCCACTGCCAGGAAAAAGCCAGTCTTCGAAATCCCAGACAAAGCACTATTGGGCTATTATTTTTCTCTTTTTCAATAGCAGTTTCTCTGAGTTTCATCATTTATTGCTGTGCAAAGTTTGATAAAAAACCAAGGAATAACAGGCAGAGTTCCAAAGGGCAGAAAACATGATTTTATCTCATGAACTTGAAAATATCATATCTGTATGTCACAAAATGCTGAACAGCATAGGCCTACTCTACTGATAAAAACATGGTGGAGTAACTTTGTTGTAATAGCCTCTATGTCAGGTAGTCTCCCTTAAAGCTTGCGTGACCCCTCTGTCATGTGCTCTGGCCACTTTGACAATAATGCAGTTGTGTGCCCAGGCCTAATCTGGATCAGCTGTGCTGGGCAAGACAGACATATGGAGATGCTGATAACACCAAGGTCGCGAGTTCATTCCCCCTTCGGTCCCCATGCGTTGCCTGATCTAGTTGAGAGGTGTCCCTGCCCATGCCAGGAAGGTTGGATTAAATGATCTCTAAGTCCCCCTTCCAGCCTAGGCCATTCTATGATTCTATGATTTGATCTGTAATAAAAGAATGTGGGGCCTGAAGCCATTTTAAAAAAAAAGAAGAAAAAAATATATGGAGTTTAATGATTATGTAGCATGAAAAGCTATAAAAAAATCAAGATCAGTGAATAAATTATTGGTCCAGTTGCATTAGTACAAACTCTGCAGACTTCAAGGGTCTTTTTGCTGACCTTTGTGCAGGGCAGAGGCCATAGTTTTATTAGGTCTACTAGCATCGTACGCCATCTTTCAGGCCAAATGCCCTACTACTGGATGCTGGATGTTTAACCTCTGCCAAAAAATCACGCTGCGCTATTTCATCTCAGAAGGCAAAAATATTTTAATATCTTTCAGCAGTACTTGTTTGGGACAGAAGGTGAAAGGCCAAGTCAGCTGTTAGTTCACTGTCTAAAGAAATAAAGCCATCAGACAGGCTAAAATGGAAGCAATACATGATTCCCTACATGCTGACAAGATTTTGCCATTGCTCTTTTTCATATTCCTCATGTAGGCTGAATTTCAGGGAAGGTTTGTATGATGCCCCAACAGACCTGTTTTAAAGCATTGTTTTGATGTCCCCAGAAAAAAAAGAAATTTTCTTAAGTGCCCTCTCAAAAACCAAAACACAGACCCAACTTCTTTCCTATGACTTTAACTACGGTTTCATGGTATCACCCCCTCAAATTAAAGTTTGGACTTGCAGTTTCATTCTCAGAAGTCAGAATTTTAACCATTCCCTACTTACAAAAAGAATATTATTGATCTTTTCCCTTTACAACTTTGCCAAAAACCCGAGAGAATCTGTTTTTTCTTCTAAATTTAATCCCATGTTCCCTTTGCCTCACCATGCAGAGACAAAACTGTCCTCTGGGGTAGCAGTGCCTGCAAAAAGAGTGTCCCTGCCAATGGACAGCTGTTCCCAATTCTCTCATTTTCCAAAGGGATGAATTGGCAGAAAGCAGCTGAGTTCACATTTGCATTGCCCTCCACTGGTGTAATTATTCATATCACATGATATTGAACATAACTTTCTCTCAAACTGTGATAGCAATTTTGGTTGGTTTTTTTTTTACTTTCCGTGGTGAAAATGAAGAGGTTTCATGCAATAGAAAAATCAAGCCCTTAGAGCTTTGCAGTGCTTTTGGTGGAGTACTTCACACAGTAGTTCACACCCTCCTTTGGAATAGATTTTGGCTCCATTTGTGGCAGCTGGTTGAAGACAAGCAACATGAAAATAACGTGAAAATTTACAAATGCCTGCCAGGTTGGAGTAGCAAGATGAAAAGATACCTTATCATTGGTAGATGATAAAATGATTATGTGAACTCCATTCTCATGTATTTCCTTTTACAGCTAATATATGTATATTCTCTAGTGCATGCACTGCAAATGCTTAGCAAGAGGAGCCCAACAAGATGCTACATTTCTCTGAAGAAAGCCAAACACTTGAAAACTAAAGAAAATAATTTAAGTTGAAGCTTTAACTGATACTCTCTTCCACAAAAAGAAGGGTTTTAGAGCTTGAAAAGAATGTTAAGGATCAAGATGTGAATGCAAATAGAAAAATGATCTTTAGAAGTTGCATTTTCTTCCATTTTGCACTGGAAATCCAGACAAGGTGGAGCTGATGCTTGAGGGAGTGCCTTGTGCAAATCCATTACTGTGTTGAACAGCAGATTCCTAGAGCCACTTTTTGCCTTGAACTTACACCTGGACAATTTTCCCAAGATGGTGCGTATAAATAAAGCATGGGATGGTAGATTTCACAGCTCCTGGGTGGATTTCTGACATGTATGCTAGCAAAACCTTAGAGCTGGTGGCAAACCTGGGACTCTGTGCTCCAACCCTCTCACATCCCTGAAGAGTTATCACTGGGGAACTCACTCAGATAAACTAAATAAGTCTTCCAGCATGCATTTTTCTCTCACCATATTTCATCCATGCATCAAAGGGAGTGTCACTGGTAACAAAACTAGATTAATCACATCAAACACCAACTGGCGAAAACAAGGAATCATAAGACACAGCCAGTGCTCCAGTCAGGAAGCAAGCAGGTTTGAATAGCACGTAATGAGACACAGTAGGCTGTTACAGGTAGAGCACATCAAGGAAGACATTGGAAGGAGGGGCTGGCTTGCAGCTCCATGTGAATACCAGAGGCAGCAGAAGCAAAGAGCTCCTGTCTGGCCACCACAGAGGTAAGATGCCACCAGTCAGCTAATTGGCAACATCTTGTCTCTTGAAGGGGAAGCCTCTTCTTGCTCTTGCTGAGCTTCTGCTGAGGTCCTGCTGTCACACTTTTCCTCTAATTTAAGAAAGAAAAATACCATTCTGACATCCCTTGTTTGAAAATTTGCTAGCCCCTCTTCTAATCAGCAAGTGCTTTGAATCACAGCCGCCTTGATCTCAGAGAAGTTTCAGTTGTAGGATAGCTTTCTATCACCATTTTGTATTGGCCTATTCATGTACCTGTAATGTACCCAGGCCTGTGTTGGACAATGATTTTCCTTCTGTTTCCTGCACGTTGGCGGACCACATGCAGACTTTCACCCCTGATCGTTTTATGCTGGTCACAGCAGGACTTCAAAAAGGATGTATTTTACTCCACAGATGAGCAATCACTTTCAAAACCCTTTGCAGCATTTTCTTACCCACTGTGCTTCAATTCACAATTTGGTGCTATTCAAAAACAGCAGTCTCTTGTCTGTGTATGATATTGCAGCCTAAGGGTAAATGCTTAATCTAAAATCATCACCACTTAATGGTGTGTTCTTTTCCCTGTACTGCAATTTAATACACTAATACAAAGAATATTTTGGAGAGGCTGATATATGCCTAGCTGATTATGTCCCTCACTTCTCATCTCCTGATCTTTGATATACTTTGGATTTTGACCCTGTCTGTCCTGTAGAAACTTGTATGTACCATGAATTGACTAGCTAAGAGCTAATGATGTTCACTGCTTTAAGTGGGCTGTATGTTCTGCTGGCCGAGGTCTGTTTCTTCTGCTGTGTTTGGAATAGAGTATCTGCTTTGCCTTGCCTTGCAAAGTAAGGGAAACAAATAGAAATAAATGGTATGTGGTGATCGATAGTGAGGGGTTTAGTTCCAGCTTGTCACTGACCTGTTGCATAATTTGCGAGTTTCACTTAATTTGTGTGGATCTGACTCACTTGTGAAATAGCTATCGTCTCCCTCAGTGACCTCACAAGGTCCTGGTAGATTTGAGCCCTCCCTATAACTGGCCTTTCAGCACTCGTGTGCTGTTTAGGGTATCAAAAAGAATTTTGCCCCATGTGCCTCGTTTTGACCAAGAAAAATTAATTAATTTGGGGAAGCATCAGGGGAAACTCTTTCCTTTGTATGCCATAGGGCAGTAGATTGTCTCAAAGAGTTTGGGACAAGGTAGAATCATATGAAATTGTTGGCCTAAAAAGGGTCACAAAACTTAGGAAGGAAACATTTTCTTTGAGTCTTTCTCAGATTATTGCGTGCTTTGCTCTCCATGTCTAGGACAGACTGGCCTTTTAAGTAATTGAGGCATTTAGCACAAGTTCAAATCCTCAACCAACAGGCTCTACACAAGAGCAAAGTATTATTATTCATTTTAAGAAGAACATATTTAAAATAATATAAGGCATGTGTCAGGTCGTATGAGAAGTCAAGCCAATTTTTATCAGGAATTAATATCTCTCAGCTTCTCTGGTTAGCAAGAGATTGGTTTCAGAAACCATCCCCTGCTCCTTCCTGAGCTTTATCTAGGTCATCTTGACACACGTAAATATTCTACTGAATTTAATGGAGTTACTCTGGTGAAGCTCTAGGACTTCTTTCTATGTATCAATGGTAAGAATAGTTAATTAACCTATGTGACTGCCACTGTTTTTGTAAAGACCACTTAATAAAAGGTAACCTACTTGTGTATTCAAAGGATAAATCCATTACAACATAAAAAAAAATTTTTTTTTTGGTCTCCTTTACTAGTTAACTAACATTAGTTACTAAGTAGATGCTAACTGTAGAGTTATAAAAGCACATGCTTCTGGAACAATATTTTAGGACATGTAGATGGTGTTAAGATGTAAAATAACTCTGTAACCACTTCCTCCCTGTTATTTTTAGGGACAAAGTGAAATCAGCTGGTCTACACATATATTGCTTGCAAGTCAAGCAAGAAAAGAAATACAAAACACAGCTTGTAGTTAAATTTACACAGCAGCACCTCAGGAAACGCAAACCAAGTAGCCTAACTCTGTGGGCTGGGGAGGGAGTGAGAGATGAGCTGAGAAGGAAGGGTGGGGGTGGACAGCAAGTCAGAGGCAAATGCTGGGGATGATCTCCATCGCTTCTGCGCCCTCGGGCCTGTGTGACAACATGTGTTGTGACTACCTTGTCTCTTCTCTGGCATTACTCAGAGCTTGTACAAACAGCCACCGTTGGAGGGTTCGTGTTGCTAGGATGAAGTTGGGGGCAAGGGAGGAGAAGAGCCTGTGCTGTACGTAGCACAGGGGCTGTTTTGCAGAGAGACAATGATCCTTCAAATCAACCACAAAACATTTTGTGAGGAATGAAAGGTGAGAGTAGAAGAGGTGAAGCAAATACTGGCTTCATCAAGATTATTCTTTGCCAAGGCAGTCCAGGGGACATTTCTTTCTGCTGTGGAAAGAAATTCAGGTTCTTCCAGAAATCTTGTATTCCTACTGCAGTGATATTGGGAGTAAAACTGATTTTCTTTAGGATTTCCAAAAAAATCTCATTCCAGAACATACATACATATATATAATCTTTTTATGTTTTACCTTGCTTTCCTTTTGTGACCAAACAGTGGTCTGTCTGAAGAAGCTGCTTATAATTTACTTTAAATAAAGAAAAAAAAAACAGAGAAGAAACAACAGCGAAGAAAATAATACACAGGAGCTACAGATTTCTGGGTTTGTATATTACAAATTGGAGACAAATTCTCCCCCTGGGGAGATGTTTTGTTTCCCAAACATTTGTTGGATGCAAGAAATAATGGGTGTAGATTAAGCAGAGTCCTTGAGTCCGAGCTGGTTCACCTCTGATGTGCTCAAAGGACATGCAGAAGGAGCTCTGATTTGCCTGCAAAAGACAGGGCAAACATACATCCCTTGTAGCTTGAAGAACAAAATTAATCTGCATGTGAAGCTGGCTAGAGGAGAAACATATGTTGGATAACGGTTATATCAGACCAGTACTTTTAAGTTAGCCATTCGTTTTGCTCTCCTTAATGAGGCAGGGGTTAAAACATGGAAAATGAACACACATTTCATGATTAGAGGTGAGAGTAGCACAGCAGCGTACAAGGAAAAAGCCTGGGAAATTGCTACTGGTAATGAGTCTCCAAGAGCTTGAGTCTATCGAGTACTTTTGCTAGTCCTTAACTTTCTGAACAAAGTGCTGAACACCATCTCTCTTGATTACATCTGCAGAAATGGATTTCTCTTCATGCTCATTTCCATATTATATCTTAGAAAGCAAGGGGAGCTGAAGTATAAGACAACAGATTTCATGAAGAAAAGCGTAGTTACGTCAGGGCTTCTTGCCGTTCACTGTTCAGACGTGCATTTTTCTTGTACATCAAAACTCTTCCTTGTATAACTGACATTAAGACAACCACATCGAAACTTGGGAAAGCGATATGACTGCAGAGATAATCCAGCTGAGATCTGAGCAAGGACTGAGGAGCACAACAAGATCTGATGCTCTTCAAGGTGTTGCAGTCCTTCATTTAGCACTGACATTTATTACCTCAACAGCTATTGGCAACAGCATCTTCCCTTGCTTGCCAGATGCATTCTGGTGCAAGATATTTTCCTTGCATCAAAACTCGTTATAAGCAAAGGATGTGGAAGATAAAAACAATGCCTATGGTCTTATCGAAAAATTCCTCCCTCAGACTATAGGCTGATGGTTACTGTGCTGTTACACTTTGTGTAAAATGTAATAGGACGCTTTAAACCTGAGTAAATTTCTGTAAATACATTTGTTGGAAAAGAGAACACGAAAAGCTATCATAAGATGAAATACTATCAGACTGGGGTAGTGTTGATTTAGATACCAAGTTTATGCATTTCAGCACAGATGTAATCTACTCGGATCAGCACCAAGGCATTTATTCCCCTTACTTTGGGATATTTAGAAGAAATGATGTATTGAAGAGTAGTAAATAAGTCTGCTGTTTGGAAATAATAGTACTCAGATAAATCCACACACCACTACAATGTAATTAACAAAGGTCATAATGCATTAATAAAAAGGTAAACATGTCAGGAATATGCTAACATGTTTCTTTAAAATTAACCCTGTAGGTGCTGATCAGGTACACAGAACCTAGTACTTTTCTCACCTGAAATTTATGCCATTTTTCCAGTCTGTGAAATCAGGTAGTACGCATAGGAAAAATATTTATTGCATTCTGTAGTGCACTACATACAGGTAAGTGAACCTCTAAGTGTGTATTTCAGTAAGAAATACATTTCTGAAATTCCTTTATTTACCGATCAAGAAAAACTAAAAATTAAAGAAAAAAAAACCTCTCTCCAGGCAAAGTGATAGTCTGATATCTCTAATATGCTGTATTAAAGCAAGACTGACTTGTAAAGGAAAACAATTTTGAATTTTTTTTGTTAAAATGAAGCTGGTACATTTAGGAAAAAATGAATTGTCATCTCCTGCACCTGGACAGAAATGTCTAATTTAATTATATCTGTGGATGTTAAGAAATATTGGCAGAGATTTAAAATACCCATAACTGAGCAGAAATGCTACCTTTGATGATGGCCCAATTTTGGAAGGCATAAAACAACTGCAGAATGGCTGTAGGAAATATCTACAAGAGGTTTCAAAACTCTGAAATAACATGAAATCTTTTTTGGTTTCCCTGCATCGCAGTGTAATGCTGTTCTATCCAAATGTTCAGCCTGGGCATGCTTATTGCTTTACATTTGAGCACGCGGAATTTACCATTAGAAGATGAAATGCCACTTCAACAGCTCTTATTTTCTCCTTATTGGATTTTCAAACAAAATCCAAAAAGAAGCTCTGAGAGAGAAAGCAACTGATGATCTGTTCCCCATGAGGGAGGAACGCAACAGCTTGCTCGGCTTCAGCATGAGCTGTAAGGGAGTGTGGGGTGTCCCCTCCCCTCCATACGCTTTCCCCGCCAGCATCTGCCATAAACAAGACTGTAATATGGTCGTGTAGCAAGCACGCTAATCATGTCACACATTTGGATGATAGCACAAGCAGCATAAATGTCTGTTATTGCCACAATAACAGTTCCAGCGTAGGAGCTGAGACAAGGAGGAATAGGAACTGAAGAAAATAGGGCTGTTACACAGAGATCGTTCTCCTCAACAAATGAAGATCGACCTCTAAGAAGCTGCTTTTCCCTTTGCAACAATCTAGTCAGACCTTCCCTGCCTCTTGTTGAGGGGTATTTCTACAGCAGCGTTTGTGCTTCTGCTCTAAATCAACTATTCTATTGATTTATCTGGCTTTTTGATACAACTGTCACTTATTAGCATAGTGAAGAGATATAGGAGTAGACAGAGCAATCAAGAAGGAGATGTGAGAGGAAGCGTGTCAAAAATAAAGCATTTTATGGAAAAGGCCCCTGGAATAATAAACTATTAAAAACTTCCCTGGGGTATTATATCTACACATACGATATAGTTTAATAGAGAATTGTAGGGCATAATACAAGTAAAATATCTCATAAAAATAACATGACCTTTTAGTGGGAATAAATGTTTTGTTAGCGCAATTTCTAGGGCATTCTATTTCATTTCTTTAGAAAAGCTATTTTTCAGTAATAAAACAGAAAGAACATACAGCCAACCATCTTGAAGTATATACCATTAAAGGTTCTAAGCAGGCCATTTTTAGATTATCAGCACTTTAGCAGTGTAACATTCTTAGTGTGTTTTGTTTGATTTTTGAGCTACTGTTGCATATTATGAATATAAAAACCCCAGATGTGTAACTACATGCAGTTGTGTAGTCAAGGAAAAACCCAAGTCAACAGAGTGAGCCTACCTCTAATTTCGAAAAATAGAAGTTACCCCCTTCTGCCTGCCTTACCACAAGACACCAGATATCAAGTACAGACAACGCTTCTTTGTACCACTACCTCACTGACCGTAATTTGAAGAGGCAGCCATACGTAAATACATTTTTGCATCTTTAGCATAAAAACTAGACAAATTATTTTCCTCTAACATCTCTGTTCCTTCCTGGTCTTATTCAAAGAAACAAGGTAAGTTTGCTATGAAGCATTCCTTTTATTTGCTCTTCAGCTAAACATATAGAAGTATAACTTGGCTGTGCCTGATCAAAACCACAGAAATGACTACATAAAGACCAATTTGTTCAACCTTTCCTTTGGAAATGAGATCATAGCACAGGGAGACAAATTTTGCCATCCTTTGCCATGCTAAGTAGTATCTCACCTTCTCATGGTTCCCTGGATACGCAGGGGCTCAGTGGCACCGAGGAGAGGAGCAATGACCAGCAGCAGCCATGGCAGGACACAGCTCTGCGGTCTGACTTCCCAAAAGAGTCCCAAGGAAGAAAGGAGAGGAGTGTTGCAGAAGGAGGAGCCCGGGAAGGAACTGTGTCTGACAGTAGCATTTCCTTTCCTATAAAATACTCTTTTTCAGCCAGTTCGGCTCTTTTGTCTGGAGCAATGTTTGCAAGCTGTGTGTCACCATCTCCTTGCTCTCCACTGAAGCGGGGTGGCCCTACAAAGCCTGTTCTTCCAACACACTTCCAGCTAAATCCACACTCTTCTTTTAGGTAATCTCTGTTAGATTTCCTATAACATAGGCAGGAATATTGTCCCTGATGGATGGCTCAGCAACCTAGTGCTAGATGGGTAGGTGCAAATGGATATAGAATTTAAGTAATGTGTTAACTAAAAGCCTGATTAAGATCAAAATGTCTTCCACAAGGTTAACATTAAAAAGGGGTGTGTTGGGTTAAATTACACTAAGAAATAAAAGGCAAATGCCTGCTTACATCTCTAAGTGGGTCTTTCATGAATAATCCAGCATGCTTGCTAATGATATTGAAAGTGCCCATGTCTTATATATTAGAATTACTTTCCCCTTATTTTGTGCAGGCTAGAAACTTTGCCTGTTGTGGCATACCATGCTAAAATTAAGAGCTGCTAAAACAAGACGAGTTTTATGTCAATGGTCTACTGCAGTTAGAGGTGAATTCTTACTATCTGCTTTCCCACAAGCCCCCCCAAAACAGTGCTGCACATCTATGTCATAGTAAAAAAGATGTTTCGTATTTCTCAGTTAGTGGATATCTTTTAACAGCAGATATCTAAAAATGAGCCAAAATTCTGTAAAAAGCAACTCTACAAGTTACTTCTACATTGCTGACCTGAGGCAGTCATTAAAAGGGGAAGCCTCCCTTTAAAAGCAGAATTCAGCTGATACACGTAGTACCACACTAATTCAATATTTACCTTGGGAAGAGTGAGGTCAGATACAGAGCTGGTAGGGAATAATCAACTCTTTTTATAGAAAAATTATACTGACAGGAATAACACCCCTGAATTATAGAAGTGGAAGCAGTGTGGCAGTGGGAACAGGTTACTGGTTAGTCAGTTTATTAGGCCTTTTAGAATTTGTAGCTTACCCCAGAGACCTTTTAGTTACAGGCTAATCAACTGGAAAAGACATTTGAAGAAAAAGAATATCCTAGTTGATATAGTTCACAAAGCATTAGTTAAGCCTCATGAGTCTGATGGACAACAAATTATTGTTGAAACAGCTCAAATCTAAAGAACATTTTTCTGTGTCATTTGTTTCAACTTGTTCTTCTTTGTCACCTAAAATCAAGGAGGTACCTCTGCAGAGTGCATTTATGGGCTGCATCAGTGACAAGTTTATTCTCTGACCATTTCTCTTGCACTTTTTTTCTGTCAGAAATAAAAAGGGCAGGCACTACCTCTCAAACAATGGCAGATTTAAACTGGAACAGCCTGCTGCTCGCTGCTCTAAGACCATTTTATGTTGCTCTGGCAGCATAAAAGAGACTTAAATGGATGTAAAAGCATAACTTACACTCACTTTAATGCCCCTGTTATATTGCCAGGGATGTATAAAGCAGTTTCAGAGTAACCAACAATCCAGACCTAAATGTTAACTATTACAATGTTATCGCATGCATTGTATTTCAACAAATCTACAACCTGTGATATTCAGTCCTGTTGCCAAGACACAGGAAGCTTCATGAATTACAGCCCAGCCTCTACTCTGCTATCCATATGTATTATACTCATGTGGGGTCAAAGTATGCAGCAATTTTGTATGTTTAGCAAACTGCAGCTAAGCATTTAATTTGATATCAGTCTGCCAGACAACTCTTCAGGGCACAAGATGAGATGCCAGGGTTCATTTGCTTTGTTTGCTACACAAAGATTCCTCTGTGAACTGCTCTGGATATACATATTTAGCCAGAGGAGCTTCAGAAGGACTGAGATTGATATTGTTCTCAGTATAGGTTTGCCTTGAACCTCCAGACATAGCATGGCCTGCAACTAGAACTTGCTTTGCCCTGTTACTGATATAATATTACAGAACAACCTAAGCAAACCATACAGGATTGGACGAAAGTTTCAGTTAACCTACTACTCAGTTCTCACCAGCGGTCAAAGGCAGAAGCCTGAGGAACAGGATGGACATACATTGTTCCCCCACGAGTTTCTCCCATCCTTCAACTTTTCCACAGCTCAGGGGATTCCTGAATCAGACTTGGTTTCTGGGCACTGAGCACCCCACCACAGATTTCCCTTAGATAAGTTCATGCCATATTCACCCAAATGCTGTAAACCATCAGCATTCACAATGACCCATGGCAAGAAGTTACTCAGATCTGTTACTGATTGTGTGAAAACCATCTTCTTTCTTTTGAATTTGGCTTCTGTTTGCTCTGTTTGACATCTTTTTGTTCTTTTAATGGAAAAGACTGTGAACAGTTGATAACTATTCACTCTCCCATGTCACTTTACTGGTTTGCATCCCTCAGGCATCTCTTTTTTTCAGTCTGAAGGATTCATATCTATTTAATCCTGCCTTCAACTGGGGTTGCTCCAATAACTTCCACAAGCCTGTTGCCATTTTCTGAAACTTTCGGGTTCTCCTACATCCTTCGAAGGACAGGGACCAGAACAGCATGCAGTATTCAAAGGTGGGAAGTGGTTCTCTGTTGTGTTCTCTGTTCTTTTCCTCAAAATTTTTAATGCTAGAATATATTTTTTTTTTACTGCAGTTGGGCACTGACCTAAAATTGTCATAAAACTGTCTATTACAATCTCAAGTTCTCATTCTCTAGCGTCACTAGTAAATTCAGAGTTCAAGTAAACTTCGAGGTCTTCTCCCTTTCACACTTGAGTTACATCCAATTTCAATTGCTATTGTGCTATTACTAAGCTCCTGGGATCTCTTGGAAATATATTTTACCTAGACTATTTTACTCTCCTGCATCATTATTATCAAAGTTTTTCATCTCGCTGCTCATCACCTTCCTCAGAGTGTTTATGAAAACATTGCACAGCACAGATCCTAGCATTGATCCTGCAGAACTCTCCACTGGCTCCCTCCACTGCCAAATTATTCATTTATTCCTATCCTCTGATAACAGTTATTTAACAATTTTTAATCCATGCAGAGATCTTTTCCCTTATACCATTGCTGCAATATTTCATTAATAGACTTTATACCTAACTCCAAAACTGCTGGTGGACTACATCAACTCAATCACCCTAAACTGATTGCTTAGACAACTCCAGGATGCTTCTGAGACATGGCTTCTCCTTACAAGAGGGATTCAGCCCCTCACTTAGGTACTATATTTCTCCACCATTTCTCTTATAGCTCATCACCTCTCATCTGGAAGGTTTTGATTTTTCCCATTACAAATACAATGGAATGGCTATATTCTGATTATTAGTCTTTTATATTAGTCTCCTCTGCTGTAACAGTAGGTTATTCAGAGATGCCTAGAGGATTAGGGCACTTTGAATATCCTGTCATAGCAGCTGTCCGTTCATATCGGGCTGAAGTCAGCCCCACTGAACTAAAGGTGATCTTAATCACTTGATTTAACAAAGACCAAATTAATTCTTGCCCCATATTTCCAAGATTGAACACTTTTATGGTTTTTTTCCCCAGATTCATATCTTTATTACTTTGTGCAACTAGTAGTGGATTCATCCAGTCTGAACAAAAAAAAACAGACTTAATTTAGCATGTACTTAAGTTGTGCACTCATGATGTTTTATCTGCTGTAGTCCTGATGCGTAGCCTTATTTGTTTGAAATTCAGTCCCACCACATCTATAGCTATTCCACTCTTCTCTGCTCCACCACTTAAATCAGTGTGTGCTGCAAGCCTGACTCTCTCTTCTTCTGATTCCAGGGTGCCTGTGTTTGTACTACAATTACTATTTCCTCTGTGCCTGCATGGACCCGCTGTTGGTAAATTCCTAAACCAAACAAAGCCTCAAAATGGCTACTTTCAGTTTTTAGTAGGTTTATTTCCTTTCTTTTTAATTTGTCAGTCACAGATATCAACAAAACTAGGAAATGAGCTTTCGTTTTGAGAACTAGGTAAACAGTATTCATCTGAATTCACATAACAGAAATCCAAGGTTTTACACAGAACCTGCTCTGGCCCAACTCAAATGAATGTGAGAAACAGGGTATAGACACAGAAAGCTATAACCCTGTGCACCACCTCAAGGCAAGCTATACCCACAATTAATCTTGCTATCTTTTCATTAATCAGTGGCAGGCTTTCTGAAGCTCTAGGAATGCATATTGAAAAAGGAAGCTGCCTAGGAACAGAGAGGACCAGAAAAGCTAGTAAGATCAAACACCCTTTATTTTCCTGTGGTGCTCCTTAGAAGGCTGGAAAAGCCCTTTGAGGGCTCTGAAGACAGCTGTGATGCCAAGCCACCATAGTGTTCCAATTTGGTCTGTGCTCTCACCCTAATCCCCAGCTTCCACTACTGGTTTTGAGTGAAAATACAACTTCCATCAGTTACTTCTTAGGTTAATGACCTAAACTCTTTTCCTGCTCATTACTATTTGGAAAACAACAACAACAAGGGAGTCATCTAGAGATTTTCTTCTTGTAATAGCTTCTGGTTTTCATTCTGCCAGGAGGAGTGAGTTGGTCCACAGACAGCAGTGAAGGGAATGACTTCAGAAAGCTCTTGTCAGGGGCTCAGTTCAGTTCCTGCTCAAAGAGCCAAGTCTGCTGGATCTACTGAAATCAGGCAGCTGAGGAGCACTTCTGAAAATGTCACCCTACACATCTTTTCCTCAAACAGATAGTGGTAGGGCTGGGCATCAAGTTTCTGAAATTTCCTTTCCCTGGAGGAAAGTCAGCAAGCCCTGACTCTCAAATTGCACGGAGGGACAGCTCTCCTGTTTTCTCGTTACCATACCCTGATTAGAATTCAGTGCAAAGATTAGTGATAGCAGGGCTGGTTCTGGTTGGACATTTTTAGGCCACAGATATACTGTTACATAAGCAGATGATTTAATCTTTTCATAAAGATGCATTTCTTTATCATAAGAAGATACAGGGCTTGTTTGCTACAAGAAGTAATTGTTACACTTTGATAATAGAAGTCTGGGATGTTTATTCAGAGTCAAGGTTTTTATGACTCCTGAGCCAGTGATGCACAGTAATTAGATCGGTAGCTTTTGGCTCATTATTCAGTGCTGCCGTATTAGAAGGATTACATTTATATATTGGAGAGGCAAAGAAGATTTTTTTCTTTTATGAATACTGAACTTCTGAGAGGTTTTTTGAATTAATAACAGTGGAATTAATGCTTTGAAGGCATTTTTATTAAAATGGTGATCTCGGTGGACACTATGCACTAGCACTGGTTGAAAAGTGGGACATATGTTGGAGAGGAAATTCAAAGATTTTTTAACATTTGTTTTAATCAAAAGTCAAGAGAAAATATCAAAAACTCCCAATGTTTTGTGAACTAACACATTACAAAATACTGAGAGCTGATAAGGCTCAGGCTTCTTTTTAAGGGTGCAGAAGAATAAATCATAAACTTGAAGGAAATATTTTATCACTTCAACAGCAAAATGTTTTCACAAAGCACCCTGAAGAATGTGTGGAGGTTGATACATCCTTCTGAGTGATTCACTTCAGTCAGCTCTTTCCAATGGAAAAATTGGTCTGAAAAACTTCTGAGCAGTTGTATTATGCAGCAAGACTTACATGTGCCATTGCAAAGATATGCCAAATTTAGCAACGTCTTGCTCGAAATGTGCTTCTGCCAGCCCAGGCAGCATTACCCTTGTGCCACGATACCACAGGGCTGAGCCTTCAGGGAACGAGGCACTTCTCTGCAGCAAAGATGGCTTTGTCCCCAACTGCACGCTGTTTATGTACTGTCAGTCTCAGCACATAGAAATCACAGCTCAGTGACAGCACATGTAAAGGCGAGAAGTCCACAGGAAAGCAAAGACCTGAACCTGTGCTTGCTCTCAGATCAGTGCCTTGATCAAAAATCTGTTCTTCCACCTTGGATTTGCTTTCAAGTCACATGGCTTGGAGTTCCTGTTGAACATAAATTTTTGACAAAGCTCCCTTCATTTTTAACTGCAAGACTATCAGAAACACTTAGTTCCCCAGAGTTCTTTTGGGTTTATTTTTCCTAGATCACTGGAAACTGCCATTCACCTTCTGAGGTTAGTCAAGAATTGTCAAATGGTCTGGATTCCCTTAACTGCGTCAGTCTTTCCACGTAAGAGATGATCAGAGATCTAAACCTGCCAGGGGATGGCAAGTGACTTAGCAGTGCCATTTGCTGTTTGTAAAACAGAAAACCTGTACCAAATCATCTGGAAGTATTTCTAAATTGCAGTGCTTAGATTAGGTACTTTATTGTTACATACACTTCAATTTATAAAAGCTTTCAAGAGTGGATCACACTAAGTAATACATATTCTGTTCATTTTACCTTAAAAGTTTGGCCACTATAAGCAGAGCACTCCATTGCTTAACAAGTATATTAATCAGCACAAGAAGGCTTCTCTAGGTCCATATTCTTGATAATGGTGAACTGACAGACACTTCCTCCTTCAGAAAATATTACTACCCTTCGGTTTTTTTGAGGGAGAGTTTGTGATGCTATTTGTTAAAGAGAGTGCGTATTCTTGGGCAAAAGAGATTTCCCTAAGGGCAGGATAACAGCTAAATGAAACGTACATGCATGGGTTTCATGAAGATATATCATACCACATAATACTGTAAATATTTTAAGTCACCCTGCATTCTGTCTGTAAGTGAAACTGACCCAAATTTACAAGGTTTTAATGCAGAATTACGTGATGCAGATGCTTAACAAACACCATACAGTTCTAATATATGCGTAATATCCAGCAAGCATTATTTCAGGATCACATTTCTAAACCAAATGGCCAATATGTATATTTCCTCCGCATCTTCCAAGTAAAGGATAAGGAAACAGTTGCCACTTACTACTGTTGCCATCTAATGGTCCATCATTTGCCATAGCTTTTACCTCAAATTAAGAAATACTACTAGCATATTTGTCTGAAAATAATGGAGAAATAAGCTGATTATTGCAGCCAGAGCTAGGCAGCAATCCCTTAAAAATCTAGTAGATATTAGTAAGGAAGACAAGGAAGGAAATGCTGTCTACAAAACTTGTTTTCTCAGTTGCTTACACATTTAAATACACAGACCATGCCTCAGATCTGCTGGACATGGAGCCCGCATTCATCCCCACCTAGCAAAACACACTTTCTAGAGTCATGCAGGAGAGAACAAGGGATGTTAACTTTTGCTCCACCATCTCACAGTTGTTCACCTCTGCTTAAGCTCAGGAAAAAAAAAACCAAAACCCACACAACCCAGAATACAACCTTTTTGTGTTGTAAGAAACAACCTTATGTAGCACATATTGTGCAACAAAATGTTCAAATATCCATGCCAATTCTATGTATTATTTAGGGCCGTTTCTTTTTTTTCTCCAATTAAATTTTCATCTTTAAGACCCTGACTTCATTTTGCCAGATTCAGGTATTTCAAAACACCAAGCTGTTTTTGAACAAAGCTACAGAGAACTTGTCCTTTTAAAAATACAGAACACATATAATTTGAAACAGTCCACTTTCCATG
Organism: Apaloderma vittatum; assembly: GCF_000703405.1. Lineage (NCBI taxonomy): Eukaryota > Metazoa > Chordata > Aves > Trogoniformes > Trogonidae > Apaloderma > Apaloderma vittatum. Next base: position 20,903 of record NW_009722611.1, read on the forward strand.
TTTCCCAGGGCTAAAGGCTTCTTTTCAACTACTTAACCTCTTCTCCTGGTTTACATAAAACATTTATATGCCACCATGGCAATTTACTTTTCCTTCTATATAGGAGTCAAGTTGCAATCTTTTTCTTTTATTTAAAAGAAGAAACAAAAAGAATAAACAAACCTGTGTTTCTGTACTATGAAGTGAATAATCTGGCTGATTGAAAAGGCTCAAAACGATTCCTTAGAAAAATTTTTTTTTTTAAATAAAAAAAAAGTCCCTTTTTTACAAAATGGTCCCTCCAGATTAAAGTAGTATTGCTGCAATGGTTTTGGACATTGATTTACAATGGAGCTGTATAAAGTTTGAAAGAAGGAGGTCTAGAGGGCAGCACTCAGAACAAAGCTGCTATGGCTCTTATAAAGTCAATAACACGCTGCAAAAAGCCCTGTGCTACAGAACAGCTCGAGTACCCTAATGGGAAACCCAGCAGCCTTCATCTTGTGCCTTAATGCACATGATATTTGAACTTCTCTCTCCACACCATAACCATGAAGGTGGTTTAAGCCAACTCTTACTACCTTTGCAGTTGATTAACGAGGAGCACATAGGGACTGTCAGCTGCCACATCTGAGCCACAGGAAACCCATCACTCAGAATTATCTTTCCAGTGCCAGGGTAGTTGAGCCTGCGAAGGAAAAGCACCAGGGAGGTGACATTCTGAACAGGATTTTCCTCACACTTGTCTGAGCACAATCTCCCATTTCCCTTGTAATCCCCACACCAGGCTACAGCTGGAAATAGCAAATGTAAATCTATTAATTGTATAAGTAGATCTTAAACCAGTTGATTCTTCCTGCTCATGCAACCCCAAAATGCACCAAGAAGGGTGCATTCTGGACCTGTGGCACCAACAGCCCTTCCCTATCAACCCTTGCCTTCTCAGCTTCCCCCACAACTCTGGTACACTCCAGTGTCCTCATCACATTAACAATATAAAAGACTATGGAGAGGAACTTGAGTGGAACAAAGGATTTTCACCAACCTACTGAATGGAACAGAGACAGAAGTATTGCTTGGTCTGTGCTATGCCTTTAAACAAAACCCAGAAGGCAGTTGGCAGCCAGGGAGAAGCAAGCCCAGGGCTTTTGTCCAGCAGCTACCTCTGTCTTTAACTTCCCATCTCTTTCTCTGTGCCGCTCTTTATGAAATTGTAATGACAGTAGTAAAACAAACATAAATAAATAATGGATATATGAATACATCTTGAGATGAATAAATTATGGGAGTCACATCGACTTTCAAGAGTAAGGGTTGTTGCAGCTCATGGTGGAAAGGGGCTGTCAGAGGGAGCTTCTCCCAGATGAGTCAACACCTGTGCTGTGCTGCCACAGGCCCCATGGGCAGGGTCTGCCAGGAGGAAGAACCCTGCTTGCATGGCCAGGGGCTTGCCACCCAAGTAGATGGCAAACAGGGTGGTGCAAGAGGCAGACTGGGCAGCTAGGGCCTTGTGGGAAGTAAGACTGAGAGAAAATATCCATTTCAAAGCAGAAGGGGGGAAAGATAAAAAGTATAGTCCAAATCAGTCTAAACTACCCCTTCATCTGCTCCTGGCATCCAGAGAGAGCTGAGAAAGGCATCTGAAATCAGTGTACGCGCAGCATCCCCAGTATCCCTTCTCCCAGTGATATGCCAAGCTCCGCAAATTAATTGCCTCACTCTCCCTTTTTTCACCATAGGGTTTTGCACCTATTTTCCTGTAGCTGAAGGAGAAAAACTGAAGACTTGCTGCTAATGTAAATTGTCATAGCTCCACAGGCTTCAGTTTTTCCCAGCAGAGGATCAGATGTCAATACAGCAATGCAGAGAAATAGGATCAGATTTATTCCCTATTCAGAGATAGCAGAAACTCTTGGAGAGTCTCTGATAAGGAAGCCGAATGAAGGCAAAGCCTCAAAATGCTCTGGACCTTATTTTTTTTTGCCTCAAAATGGGAATGAGTCTGAATCAGTTTCTGAGTCAAACTGCAACCTGATATGAACCAGAACTACCTCAGTGAGAGCTATACCTTTACTGTGAAGAAGTGCAACATTAACTGGTTCAACTCCCTGCTTGTGGCAGAAAGTGGAGTGAGGAGGTTTGTGCTGGTGGGGATGGGTACGCAAACAGCAGATAGATGGCTATTGCAATCTATTGGGATGGTGCTGGTGCAGTCTGGAGGGACATAAAGATTAGAGACTTGCCTGAGAGGCACCATAGGTGTCTCTGGTGTCAAGATACACCATCTCCCATTGCCATCAGCAGAACCACCATCCTTGTTGTTTCAGGAAGAAGCTGTATGATCTCACTCTTGTCAGAAACACACCCAGCATATACAGAAAGATGGAGCAAATTGCCATCAGCTGACATCCAATTTAAAAGATGGACCTTTTAGCTCTCAGCACAGTTTAAATGAGTCAGTGGTGGACTAAATCAGGTTGAGCACACAGGCAGATGTTTCCTTTCACTGTAGTCCAGAAGCAAGACTGTCAACACTTGCTAATCTTCGGCTGGGACCAGCAAAATAACTGCATCATCCTTTATTGCATCTGATCTTTCATCAAAATCCAGCTGGTTGCTCTGAAGGAAATATATTACCCACTTATCTAACATGCTTTTAGGGATTTTTTTTCCATTTTACTAAGTTTTCACTAAAAATTTGGGAGTTGCTTAAGAAAACATGCTTGTCTGCCTATGTCAACAGAAAAACTGTTATTGCAATTCAAATTAATATACATACTAAAATATATACTAACTTCTAATTGTAGATACTACTGCTATTTATATATATGTACACATCATATATGACAAATATATATCAAATAGTACCTTATATAACAGATTCTAGTGTGTTACAATATACTACACACACACTGTATACAATGTTTCACATATACAAACATATAGTTACACAACATATACAAATTGTATAGTTAAAGATAATTGACCATTTAAATCAATAGAATTGTCTGGCAAAGCATAAATATTGTGCTTTCTGCAGAATTATGTGTCATAGATTCTTCAAAGCAGACCTATCACAGTCACAGAAATCTCTCTAAAGAATGCAGTACAATAAACCAATGGAAATGTAGTGAAGCTGGTATATTTAATAAGATATTAAATCTATAGTGAAGAAACTCATCCTAAATATATTGACAATATTGCTGTTAGAAAATGTTTTAGCCAAAATGTATGTACTAAAATAGGTCACAGAGGCAAGAACGCATTTCAAGGAAAGGTATTACTCTTTGAATTCAACCTTTTCGTTTCCTGGCTGATCTTAAGTTCTAAGGCCTTCGTAATTGCTAGAAGTTATTCTATCATATCAATGCCTACTAACAAACATTTAATTACCTTGGTAATAATTTCAGCACAAAATGCTCTAGAAATGCAAACTGAATGAATCATCATTAACTCAGACTGTAAAATAACTAGCTCCAAAAAAAGTATTGCTTTAAAAAATAGAAAAGCAAGTTGAACGTCTCTTTCAAAATCAGACAAAAGAGAATTTTCAATAAGCCAACAGTAGCTAAAGTTCAACTTGCAGTAGGCAGGTAACTTTCCTTCTACATAATACAAAAAACTTCAACAGGTTTCATATCCTACTGTGATATGTTTTTCCTTTTGCAATTTTCATTTTTACAGAGAAAATAGGCTGCAAAACTATGCCTAATGCGAGGAATTGGATGTGGCTCCCACAGTTGTCCCCGTCCCTGACCCATCCCAATTCATCTTTGTTGGGCCCTGGCTCTGTTAAGCCCTAGATCTGTTGCTGCATCCAAGGTTTAAGGGAATGAAACTCAGGCACCTGAGTCAAAGCTAACGAGGTAAAATCATTTAAGTGATACTTGTTGAGCAACTCAGGTCAGAGAATAACACCCCTTAAATTTCTTGTTAAGATGCAGATATTACCAATCCTTAGAAAAAGTAACAATAATACAAGAGGAAGTCCACTTAGTACAGCTGTTATCTCTGTAATCTAATACATTTGCTCTGTGCAGATTTTAAATATTAGAAGAAATGTAAATACTGGAAGAAACTCCCTAAGCAGATCAGACAATTCAAGGACTAATATTTCATAATCATATCAAGCATTAGATTAATTGATAATCATACCAAACACTATAAAAACACCAGGGTTTAACATGGTAATGGCTGATCACGCCTGCATCATCATTAAAAAAAAATAACTGAAGTTGATCTTGAATATTTCATATTTTTCTGGTTTTACTGAAATGCTTTAGAGAGAATTTAAGGAGAACAAAACATCTTAGAACTGATATACTGTTATACCAGTGAGCATTTCAGAAAAAAGTAAAACCAGCTTAGTTCTTTGTTGAAGACTTATACTGCATGACTGCTATCCAGTGGCTACCTGGTCTAGAAGCATTTGATTTGTTTCACCCGGGGGACTCGGTGGCCTCTCAGCTATAACTGCTTGCTTTTGGGCATAAGCCTGGCCTGCCACATTTTGGTAGATGGGAAAAAGGTGGGGCACCATAGCCCATTTTCTTCAAAGAAAGGCCAACTTAAGCTGGTAGCTCACACATGAGGATTGCTTAATGATGTATCAAAATCTTTTACAAAGAGATGCAAGACCAGCAAACAAGAGCATTAGCGATTTCAGGTTGGGGTACCAGCAGGTGAACAAGGTTATTCATCTTGACCAACACCTACCTTCAGCCTCACTTATAATTGATTTCTTCCTGAGCTGTATCTAAATTAAACCAGCTACAACATGCACATTTGCACCCCACATCATAGAGGCTGTTTTCATTTATTGTCAGGTTTTCGAGAGACCACTCAGCCCAAGTACGCATTTTATTCAAATCAGCCATTAATGCAAACGCAGATTGAAGTTACAACACTACCTGGCATGGTAGAAAGTAGATTCTGTGATAAATGCATTTAGCACTTCAGATTCCTTTGGGACAGCTGCAACATCTTGGAGTGATCACTGCATCATCAAGCTGTGGATCATAGGTTAATTGCAAAGTTTGCTAACGCAGTAGTTGTACTGGGGCTATGAAGAACAGCAGTGCTTCTCTGCACCATTTTACTTCAGATGTTCTAACCCTTACTCTCATGATGGGATAAAGCCCACGGGTATCCATAAGCTGCAACAAAATATCCTATGTGGTCTACTCCCACATCTACAGGGAACCGCCTTCCAAAATTGGTTACCGATTTCAGGAGTCTTCTATCATTTAAAGTCACTGGACCAAATCCTGTCTTCCTCATTTGGATTGATTAAATAGATCAAATGCCCATCAAATGAAGCAGGAATTAAACACAAGTTTCTATTCAAAGAAAGAAAAGGCAATAGGACTGAGCTCAATGGTTATTTAAATCACAGGTAAAAAAATAAATTTTCCTTAGGGGGGTTTATTTATGTATTAAAGAGGCAAACTCTTGAACAAGTTCTAACACATATGTTAGTGCCAGATACCAGCACAGCTGGCACACTTACCAAGCACTCAGATCCTTCCTTGTACTGCGCTCCATTGATAAGAAAAGAAAAAAGGACACTTTCAGGCTTGCTCTTTTAAGGTCAAAGGACCAACAAATGATGATGACCACCTGGCAGGGGTGTTTCTACACTTCTGCATGAAGAGTGGCTTTCCAGTAATTGAACTGGAGTTCAATTACTGTAAGAAAGCACAAATTCCTCCAGCCAGCACAGCAGTGCTGAACACTGTTTTCTAGCAAGTCAAGAGCCACCGGGCTTGTTTCTGACAATAGTCATCAGCAGCCAAGTCTAAATGCAATCAAATTTGACCAGTAGATAAGAAGATGACAGTAGAAGTGTGTATGATTCAGTAAGTCTTTTTTTAGATTCACCTCTACCACAAAAATTATCTGACCATGAAACAGATAATTTTCCTGGCTCTGCAAGGTACAACGAATATTACACAGACTGGAAAATGCACAGCATATTGAAAAAAATTTAATTACAAGATGACACTATAGTAATCCAACTTTCATTTTAATGTAAAATAGCAGTTGAAGGCAAAGGGCACACATCTTAATATCTGCAAGACTTTTACTGAAGGCTTTTATGCCATTACTTGAAGCTGTAAATTCTTAAATGTCTTCTGTGAAGGAGAAAATAAAAAAAAGAACAGAATATCTGAAGCTATCAATATCCTTCCTCTGTAGGAAAGATTTATCTGAAGTTTATCATGTCAAACATGACTGACATCAAATATGCATGGCAAGTTGTCAAAAAAAAAAGTGCAAATAGGCCCCCATCCCCGACACTGGTTTGCAACAGGCTCCATTCTGCTCTCATTCCTACACAGTACACCAGGATTCTGGATATTAAGAAGTTATTGAAATCTCTAACAAATTCATAGCAGGTGGTGTCCACTGTGGGAGAGCAGAAAGAAATGATAGCCTGTATAAGCTACTGGAATATTCCTTTCATAGTAATGCTTCTTTCTTCAAGACTTCGTGCTACAACCTAAAAGCTTTCGCATCAAAGGTAGATCAAAGGCCATTGGCTGTGGAAAGGGGAGAGACTGAGTACAGAGGCTCTTTTTCCACCAGTCTACTATAAATGACACCACTGCACATACCTCACCAGCCTACACGCTCCAGCCTTAGGGTTTTTTTCCATCCCTTCCCCCCGTCAGTTTCGGTGGGGCTACAGATCAGGGCTTTCTTTCATACAGCACGTGCAAAATCAGGTAGTTCCTTGGAAGTGCATGGCCAGAGCAGGGGGTCAGAGCCCACCATGGGCAACAGAAGTGGCCTGGGGAAGGTGCATGCCGAACTGCATGGCAAAGGTTTCACACATCTCTGGCTCCTGAAGTTGTGCATATATAAAAGAACCAGGTTTGAATTGTAATGTCTCACAGCTGTCAAAACATCCAGCCAATTTATTCTGATAGCCCTGCTATGTATCATAGCAGGAACTTAATATATCTCTTAATTGAAGTATGTAAAATTATCATCCTAACCCTGGCCTGCCCCATCACCTTTGGGCTCCTGCAAAGAACAGACACTGAAAAATGTATCACCTTGCCTAGAGAACAAACTCCCCACGGGCAGTCTTCGGTAGGCATAAAGGTCCTGTACAGCACAAGATCTGCCCCAAAGGCAGGGAACAGTGGGATGGGGCTGTGCTGCACAACAGAAGACAAGCACTGGCATTAGATAAGAGCAAAACCATTTCTACCTAAAACTAGTCCCAAACTAGGAAGTGTAATGGTCAGTCAGAAAGAAACGTGCTCCCTGCTTTTCTAGATTCATTTTCTTATGTTGCTGTTTGTAATTACATAAAAAACTGCAGTAATTATTTTCTTAAAATAATTGAATTGTATTATTTTATTATATTATTATGATGGTTTTTTATTGGAGAAAGGCTGTGTTTCTGTATATGTCCTTGATTAAGTTCAGGGCTCTTTAAAAAGTGATGAAGCCATTCAAATAGTGTTTTATTTATTGTTTCAGCCACCTATATACAGTAATAAATTAATCATGATGTTGATTAGGAAAATATGTATACATATGCAAACAAAAATTTTAGCAACCATAGCTCTGATATTTTACTACTCTACCACTAAAAATACTAAAAAAAATATTAATCCAGATGAAAGCCGTAAAGTAAAATGAACATAAAACCAATCACATTTTATAGAAAATATGGGAATAAAATCACTTTCTGTGAGATCTCTCCTGCTAGGCAATTTATCACTTAAGAAAAGACAACTTATTTCCATGTTTAAGCATCTAATGTGTTCAACTTCTTGCAATTCACATAGGAATGAGAATAGGTTTTATTAATTTCAGTTTCAAAAATCATCACTGGTCATGCTAGCACAATCTCTCCATGGCAGCAGAAGAGCAATTCACCAGTTCCAGTAAGCTTGCAGGAGTTAGCCCTTTCCTTTTACATTCTGAAATTCCAGTCATTTTGCATACATACACCTTTTTTTACTGTATTAAAAAATAAATCTCA
>NW_009722611.1:28899-32573 GCF_000703405.1 Apaloderma vittatum
CCCTACAATTTCCTATGACTGCTTCATTCGCCAAGTTTTTGTATGTGCTCAGATTTAATGCACAACCCCCACAATTTCAGAAAATAAAAACAGATTTAATGATGCACTGCTTTAGAGAGACTTCCAATGAATTCAACTGGTGCAGCATTTCAGACATTTGTCTTGAATGTCCACACTTCACAAAACACTCAAGTGTGACCTACGCTCCTTTTATTCATATTTTAGAGTCTTTCATATATAGCATTATTTGATTTACATTAAAGATCTGTGAGCATATCTGGGCAATAAGTTCAAATTTGATCAGCCATGTCATTCTGGTTTATGCCTCCTGTTTTATTACAGGCTACTAAACAATTACAACATTCTTACTTAGCAGCCCTACGCTTTATCTTGTAACTCCATTCCTAAAAATAACATTTGCCATCACCAGTGGCATTCTCCTGTAATCATCCACATATGCTCCACAAAATAGCATTGCATCTTAAGATGACACTATACCCTTCTGAGTAATTTTTACGCAGTATAGTTGCAGGGATTTTTTCCTTATCCAATGCACGTAACTACTCATCTAGGCAGGCTAATAAGGGGCAGGAACCAAAAACATCTACAATTTTTTAATTTTACAGTACTTAATAGACTGCAGTAAGTTTATTACTAAACTAATTGTACAGTATTCTTTGCAATTAGAAAATAACTTAGCTATAAACTGCACGGCAGACCACCCAATCTACATTTCCTTTTTAAAGATGGAGCAGTCAATGACAAAATAGATGGAAAGACTCCTCATGTTTAGCTTGAATTCTGTAGTCTTAAACTGCTGTAAAGCCATTGGTATAATCCATCACCAGCATGGGGAGAGAAGTGAGCACAGGAGGAAATAAAGCAGAAGGACCCAGAGGCGCAAAACCTTTCACTTCTCATCAACAAGTAGTAACTGTTGTTCACATAAAAGCATGCTGCTTTAAGGATATGAATATCAGTCCCAAGGAAACTGTAAAAAATATCAGGCTAGAGCATACCTACTTTGAAGTTCAACATTTACAGAACATGTTTTCTCCCTTCACTAATTTTCTTAGCTCTTGGCTGTCTTCCCAGGCAGTAGTTTCTCAGACTAGTGTGTTGTGATCCAAATGCTAGGCTGGGTTGTAAACTAGCTTTAAATGCAAAGTAAAAACTAGTGCTTTAAAGTTAGCATTTGCAGCTTATTAAGCATACTAGTTCTCCTAAATAATTTGGGAATTTGCTCACAGCAGTCACCCTGTTTTCCTATGCAATTACTGTGTTAGCATTCTGACAACAGGCCTGTGTATAGCACTGAGATCCTTCATTTTTACCAACTCGCGGTTGGGATCTCTGGGAGATTTGCTTCATTACTGACTTCGTACAAAACCATCACAGTCCATTTTTTCTTCCTCCCAAAACATCGCATCCAATAACCTGAACACAATTTCTTCCAGACTCTCTCAGGAGAGTCCAAGCAAAAGTCTGTTTGTACTTGTTTTTCTTTTTCACAGAAACAGTCATAATAATATTAAGTGACCTGGTTACAGTACTGCAAATCTGGACTTATTGCATTGCCTTTGAAGAAGCTAATCTGCATTTAACCCTGTATTACTGGGCTGAAATCCAGCTCAGTGGGGCTACTCGAGTGGAAGCTTTGGTCCTCGTAAGATCTCATAACATTGTTTAACAGCTATCACAAATAAAATGAAAACATAATCCCAAGATGAAATCTAAGCAATTGACAATTTTTTTTTTTAGCATAATGCTGTAAAGAAGAAAAAAATATTTCATTACAGTAGCTGGGCCAAATGTCAAAATAATAGGATGCATTTGATTTTAAGCTTTGGTTTCACACACTAATCAAGCGGTATTAGCATGACGACTGCTACTACCCCTTTTCCCCAAGTCTAGCATACTGATTGGTCAAAAAGACATAATTTGGCCATCTGGCATAAACAAACCAGAAAACAGATACCTCTGCAAAGATTTGCAAAGGTCATGGCTTCATCTTCCTCAGCAGAGAGACTACAACCCCAAAAAAATATTAAAGGATTTGGTGGAAGTTGCAAAATAAAGAGATGATTTTTTTTTCCATCCACTTATTTACCTTTTATTTTTTTTTCTTTTTAATGGAATCTTTTCTCCCTACTGGTCAGTTTATTCTGGAAAAACTCCCTTCTGTCAAAGTCTTCACTAAGCAATAAAATCTGACAAGTCAGAGATGAAAACTCATTCAGCATTCCTCTTAGCAGGCTTTCTATCTGGCACCCAAAATATTATTCCCCTAAAACCTGAAAGTCTAACTGTTGTCTCTTCCAGCAGTTATTGGGGCACTTGTACTTTGGATGCTTGCCAATACCTGCTCCTCATCTCCAACTGAGAGCATGAAAATCCCCAAGCATTACAGATGGGGATTTTGATCTCATCTACAGAGCTTCAGGTAGGTAGGAGAGCTGCTAAATCACTGCTGCAGTGAGTTCACAGCAGCATTAGGTAAAAAGCATGAGGATCTAATGGCAGCACAATCTGAAAATGACATTTAGATATCCAAGAAAAAAAAAAAGTATGAGGCAGTAGTAAATATAGGTCAGAAACAGAGAGAGGACCAGAACCCTTTAACCACTCTGACCATTACATGTCTGCCTGGAAACAACAAACCTGCTTTTACACAGCAGGGCTTAACAGGAGGGTATTTAAAAGCTGAGAAGCTACCAAGAAGGACAGAAAATCAAACTATTTTGGTCTTGGAAAGCAGACTCACCTTAGGAAACAAAACTCAAGGTTTCAACTCCTTGATCAGGAACTATTGGTGTTACAACACATAAAATAGCCACAAAGCAGCAAAAGAAAACTTCTCTTAAAATATTTAATACTACAACATAAATAAAAAGGAGGAAAAACTTTCTTCAGCATAACAGGCTGATTAGTGGATGTTTAAGGACAGCTCTAGGTCTGTCTTCACAAAAAGTTAAAGCTGGGCCAGACGCTAAACTTGAACTGATGCTGTCTGTTATCCCCTCATCATCCTCCCAGGGGAGGACCACTAGGAAAGTGAGCTTAGGGTTGAAAAAACCTTGAAGTAGTTTAATAACAAAAAGGGCAATAATTACAGTATAATGAAAATGTCAAAGTGTATACATTTATACATACACACACAAAACTATACTCAAAAATGCTACAGAATATGTTGATAGGGGACCCACACCTTCCAGATGACAACAAGATCTCAAAAAATAATAAAAAAAAAAGTCACAGACTGGACTTAAGTATAGATCAGAACACCCAAGCACAGATTCCCCACAATAGCCCAAGAGTAACAGAAAAGGTGTACCTCTCGCACCCCTTGGGAAAGCAGCCTGTTTCATCAAATGGTCCTCCTCTGCAGTGTGGAAACAAGAACTCCAGTAGCATAGGGAAAAAAAAAGATGATAAACAGCAAAAAAGAATCCACCAAACACAACAAATAGTACAAACCCAAAGGCTCTCCTCAGGGACCCTTATATACTAAGTATCATGCAAAGGAATGCTGTGATTTGTCACCTGACCCATCCTCTCCTCCCCACAGGCACAGCTGCCCTCCCCTCTCTTACTGCAATTGCCGCTGGTGTTTGGAGCCCCAGCGAGCTTTGATTGTGGTGCCCTCAAACAAGGGCCTCCTTATATGTCTCTTT
>NW_009722611.1:32597-37824 GCF_000703405.1 Apaloderma vittatum
CAAACCTTGCAGGGATCTTGGAGGGACTTCAGGGATAGCAGCTGGTTTGGATCCCTGCCTAGTGATCAGAGGAAGAAACAGGGAGAAAAACTCTGAGCAGCAGGTAGTCATGAAATGGGACAGTCTGAGGATCCAGGTGTCCTCTGTGGTGTTTGAGGTGGAATGAGGAACCGTTTCTTCATAGAGAGCCATAGTGGAGCTCTTTATAATAGAATAAGGTGGATTTGGGGTAAGTCTCCACATGCATGTTTACGTCAGTCCCAGCACACCTACTCATATTTCCAGCTAATGGGGTGCAGTCTAGCTCCATCCTGGAAGCCACGGGCTCCCATTAACGTGGCAGGGCCCGGGCAGGGGGCTGGGCTGTGGAACATCGTGGAGTTCCTTGTGTTTTCAAGTGCTGGTGACCACTCTCCCAGAACAGAGTAAACTTCAGTGCTCTCTTTGGTTTGCTGGTTGCCCTGAAGTAGTTGATTTCCCTCAATAAAAAGGTGATTCCTGCCTCATATTCACTGTGGTAACGTAGTTCATTTTGGTTAAGCTGGCTTAGGGTTTAACACTGAGGGGAAGTTCTGTCTGTATTGAACTGTGACTGTGAAACTAAAAGGAAAGCAATGGCAAAGAGAAAGCAGATAAAATGTCGCTGCCTCTGCTGCTGCCTCTACCTTTCAGAACACAAGAAGGACATCTATTTGCACTGATGTTAAACTGGTGCAGAGTAAATACAAAAAGCTATTAAATCTAAATAGTAAATTTCAATACCATCTCTGCACTATCAACAACAAGAGTTTAGCAACAGTGACCTGGATCTTTCTGGACTTTTTCTTCACACAGACCAATGAAACAGACTCCATTTACCTAGGATCCCTCATAAGATTTCAGCTACTACAAGCCCTCAACATTTTGTGTTTGTATTTTATTTTTCATGTTCTCTAAAATCCTATAATTTGTGGGAGAGAGATCTGCATCTTGGCACATATATCCTCCTACAATGTGCTCTGCACAAGGCTATTTCAGTAATTAATATAAAGGAGATCGCTTCTGCTTAATGGCTGCTTGGTCCCAGATTAACTGCACAAAACATATAAATCCACCACAAAAAAGTTAAATCTAGCCAGAGACAGGCTAGCTGTCCCTGGGTTCTGAGTGATTTTTCCTCTACAGTCACTTTTTAAAGAGCAATAAGCTGTTCAAATGAAAGTCTGGTTACTTAACAAGGTAAAAAAGGGCATTATCTGCCATTGTCAAGTGACAAACACTTGAGAACAAAACTAACGTATACTAAGATGCTGAATATACAGATAATCTTGACAGTCCACTATTCTTTCTAAAATTAACTGCAAAAAATGTGATTATGTTCTAGGTACATGACCAGTTGCAGGAGGAGAAATATTGTTTCCTGTGAGCTATAAAAAAAATGATTTTTATGCTTCATGGAGGAGGTAAATGCTACTGACTTGTGTACCAGCTGAGCAGAGGTAAATGAGTCAGCACACTGGAGGAACAGAGTTGTACTCTCCTTCGTTCTGTGTTTGAGATCCCGGATGCAAGGTAGGAAGTAAGCAGAAGCTCTTCATTTGTTGCCTCTGTGCAAGGGAGGCAGTTCCATAGCCCACTTAAGAGTTATTCCTAATAAAAACACCTCCGTAAAACAGCAGAGAGTATTTGGTTATGGCAATCTGCACTTCAGCCTAACATGGAGATTACTGTAGTAGAGAAAATTCTAAGTGAAATGAAAAACTTCATTATAAATCATAGCTAGAATTTTTGGAGGTAAAAAAAAAAGGTGCTCAAAACCAGTCTTTACTGTTTTCATCCCAAGAAGCCAGAATTAGTTGCCTTCCCTGTAGGCAATTTAAGTAGAAAGGGCAAGAATTCAATAAACTTTGTGACTGAACTGCCCTTTAACTTCTCCTAGATGGCAGCTGAGCATAAAGGCATTTTGAAAGAACTGCGAGAGGAACTGAGTATTATCACTGCCTCTGCCGAGTATGTTCTGTGAATAAAAGAATTAAGTCATGAAGCCTGCTACCAGCATCTTTTATTAACTTTGGTGAATAACTGAATAAATTGTTTATCAATTTGAAATAGAAAAAAAGCATGGAAACATATATATGCTGGTACTGTTACCTACTGACATACACAGGCACTATGGTCCCAATTTTCAATGCCTGCATGTGTAGTTACTACCTACTGGGTTATTCTTTCTTCTGAGGCCAGCCATGTCATTTATGAGTCATCCTTTAGTGCAGTTTTCAGACTCTCCTAGCACCAAGTTGGAACCGAGAGCATCATCTAGAATAAGGATAGGTGTGCCCTAATAGTTTTAGCTGTGACATCGTGTACCGAGCTGCACTCCCAAAGTCTTAGGAGTGGCAGTGAAGCTACCTTGTCTATCCTAAAGTACAGAGAAGTCATCTTCTATATAGAAAAAAAAGCTCTTGGAACCACTCATGCCCATGATGTGGGATTTAGTATGCAAATACAATAATTTTACAACTTAATTTCAATAAAGCCACCCTAACCCGATTGCCTTCCCACTCCTCTCAGCTTGCTCCCCTGTCCTGATTTAAAACTTCAGCCCCGCTATGCTCACAGTACTGGCAGGATCAGTCAGAACCGATGAGCTGTAAAGTCAGCGGCACGGGTGCAAAAGCCCATGTGGCTTGGCACTGCCACAGCTTGGGGGTCTGCCATGCTGCACCCTGGTCCCTGTGCCCGAGTATGTACCAGTGAAGGAGAAAAGACCCAAAGATGACCTAGAAGCTATCTGGGGAAGCTCAGTTGCCTTCATTCTTCCAAAAGATTATCACTTTAACTATTTCTGTTTGCTGTTGAGGGAAGGAGGACATACCCCAGCAGGCAGGGTGCAGAGTGCTATTGCGTCGAGAAACGAGCATCTGACACAAGCCTGTGTTTTTCCAGCAGACCCCAGAAGGAAGTGTGATTTTTTAGGAGCTCATCTCAAGAATGAATGAAGATAATAGATAAATTTGATATTATCTGCTTTATCAGAAATACTACTGTACCATTATAGGTTTTTCGAAGTTGTCAGATTATAAATGGACAAACTGCTACAAGGTGGACAATGCATACTTAACCTAAGCTGAAACAAGCTATATTACGACCAGCTTGTAAACACCGGTTTGAACTGCGTTATCCATTCTCAAATGTCAGAGGCATCCTCTGGAATTGCCAAGCCAAATTCTAACGTGTTTCTTATCCACTTCAGTAATGAAAGGCCTTTACTCCATCTGGTGAAGCCAATCACACCTGCATTTGAAAATTTCTGCATTTGAACAAGAAGTAAATGCGAGTAACAGCTCAGCCAACGTTCTCAGCCAGGCCGTTGCCCTCCAGAAGGGCACCCTGCTTTGTCATTTTACCCTTCACCTTTGCACAGTGAGAAGTAGTAGCAACTAGCAGGAGTCATGGTGGTGCTCTTTGTGATATAATTAGAACAGGAAAGAGATTCTTAAGCTACTAATTTGATTTAAGCTTATGACCAAGGCCAACTTTTCACCAGATTCTCCGTCAATTGGGTGCAAATGGTGCTGTGTCTCCAATCCTCATGCATTTAGCTCTCCAAACCCAGAGGATTTTTGCTCCTGAATGTCCACCTACCAGATAAGAAGCCAACAGCTTCAAAATCAGGGTTTAACTTGCCCTCATACTTGGCGCATCAGTTGGTAAACAAACTCTGAAACCTCAACTACCAAAGAAGAAAATCAATGTCATTCTGAGTCAGACAAAGGCGGGAGAGGGGGAATGAAAAGCACATTTTACACACTCCTCTCAATGTTTAAGGGACTCTTTTTAAATTTACACTTCCTGATTGCAGCAACCTCGATAATAATTTACATTCCAGTTCTTCCAATTTCAAAAAACTTGAAGGACAAGGAGGTTTCAGGAAATGATTCAGAAATTGGTATTATCACTTGTATCTGTTAAGGCTTGTTCTTTCAGCTATATGTTTGGTTTGCAATCTAGCATATAAGTGTCTGTTAAGTAACATATCACTTTACCCACATAGTTGGAAAACACAAGGGAGAGGAGAGGGATAGGTTCATACCACTGCATCTCTAAACAGCAACAGGAAAGATCTTCTTACACCTGGTGATTTCTGCAGTATGTGTACTGCCCAGCTCAGAAGACATGACCCAGATGATCATCCGTACATTCAAATAGCGAACTCTCAGATTTCTAAAAATATTTTCAGAGCATTTTTTCCCCCTTACTGTTTTAAATCCTTTTAAAACCTTATAGTTTTCGATTATGTTAGATGTCTGCCAGCCTCACTAGAATTCTTGACATGTTTCTGCAGAATGACCTTTATCTTTCACTGAACAAAAAGCTTCAGAAAGCATATATAAGGTCTTCCTTATTGTTTCCATGTTTATTTTGCTGAAGGCTACATCTGATCACAAAAATGACACCACTCCTACTTCACAGGAATTTTTCTTATCTAAAAAAAAAGCTAATAAAATAGCACAGAGAAATCAAGTCATAACAGATACCAATTGTACACTGTCCTCTCTCCCAGTCAGTAATGAATCACTTCCTCAGTGCTGTGAGAAAGGGGCATCACGTTACTGAAGGTGCCTAATTTCAAAGGAAACCAGCTAAGAGACATGATGCCAGGGAGAGGACCCAGAAAAGCAGAAGATATGGAAATTTGTATGGCGAAGAGTTGCTTTTATTTTTTACACTACAGACCCTAGGCCATTTTGGAGGTTAAAATTAAACCTAAAATAAATGAGAGCAATTTATCAACTACTCCAACTTCCAGAAGATCATCCCGTATGACCTGCAGACTGCTGTGCACCTCAGAAACCCTGAAGCCACACAGGAGCTCTACATTCACCCTGGTCCACCTCCTTTTGACTACCCTGGGATGGAGGTGCTAATAGGGAAGCTTAGCTAATGGGTCACTTAGCTTAGGCCCATGCCCCACAAGTTGCATTCGCAGCTGGCTCCCCTGTCCCCAGTGGGCCAGATAGTAACCAGAGGAAAAGAAAACATTTGTCCCAAAGTCCTGAGCCAATTAATTATTTTACAGAGATTTTATTAAGTGCAAGCAACCTAGCACAGGTACCCTGATGGAGCTGTAGCTGGTGGGCCTGCTCCCTCTGCAGACTGAAGCAGCTGTGATGCTCCTCAACTCTGTCTCGCACAGTTATGCGGTGAGGCCATGCAAATCATAGAATCCTAGAATCATAGAATGGCC
>NW_009722612.1:0-778 GCF_000703405.1 Apaloderma vittatum
GCATCAGTCCCCTGAGGCCTCAGAGGAAGGCAAAATAAAGTAGGAATTTGCCCTGGTTAAGGTGAACTGAATTAGAGATCAATTGGAACACCTGAACATGCATAAATCCATGGGACCTGATGGGATGCACCCATGGGTGCTGAGGGAGCAGGCGCAAGTCATTGCTAGGCAACTTTCCATCCTGTTGCTTTTGAGAGTAGAAGTAAAAACAGTAGAAAGAGGTTTGGAAAACAAAACTATTACAGAGATAATTGCATCTGCCTGGCAGAAATGCATCAACCAAAATTAAAGGTAATCTGATAATCATTTTCCAGTGCTACATTAAGAGGCAGCAGATTGGTACAGCCAAACAAAGCATACAAAAATAGTTCCTCAGAACTCTTGGAAAGGGAGAGTTTTCTGGTTTATGTAGTCCATTAAAAAAAAAAAGAGAAATATATGAAGTAGCAGAACAATCACATTCTGAAAATGGTAGGTAAGGAAAGGAGCTTACAAAGGACTATTAAGGTTGTACCTCAGCATAACACCTCATAGCTAAACTGAGGAACTGTGGTCTGGATGATCAGTAGTGGCGTGGATTGTGAACTGGTTGAAGGGAAGAAGTCAGAGAGTTGTGGTCAATGGGGCAGAGTTCAGCTGGAGGCCTGTGTCTAGTGGAGTCCCTCAGGGGTCAGAACTGGGGCCAGTGCTGTTCAATATGTTCATCAAGGACCTGTATGTGGGATTAGAGAGCACTGTTAGCAAGTGTGCTGACGACACGGAACTGGGAGGAGTGATT
>NW_009722613.1:0-6508 GCF_000703405.1 Apaloderma vittatum
GCTGACAGGGCGTTTGTCAAGGCCGTGAGGGCGAAACGCTGTTGTCCTCGCACCTGGTGCTCCGACGTGCCATCGCTTGGCGAGATCACAAATGGAGGAAATTCTGCCTCTTCTTGCAGAAGCTTATAAGCCCTTGTTCAAGTACGTGCTACCTGTGCACGGTTTAGGCTGACTTCTCCTGTACCAGAAGTGGTATTTGAATTACATTAGCGACAGAAGGTTGTGTCTGGTAAAGCCGCATCATGCAACTTCTTATGTAATGTAGCTGCCAACACTTGCTTTGCTGGCTGATGTTGACAGCAGATGCCAAGTTTATTTGGAAGCTTGTCTACTAATTAAGCTTATATAGTAGTTCCTTTCCTTTAGGCTGCCAGCCTTCTGGGCAGAGTTGTATCTGCCACAGAATACTGCAGTTCTAGCACTGCTGCAGGATTGTTACCTGCCCACCTTTTGGGAGTCTTCCCTCTCACTGCATCTCAACTACTTGCCTACCATCATGATACAGTTACCTGTGAAAACAAATCTTAGTATCTTATACTTCAGATATCAGTCATTGTCTCATCTTTAATGTTCATACCTCAGCAGAAATTTATCTTGGAAAAGACATGGGATTTGTGAGTACTGCTCCCTATCAAGTGACCTTGGTGCTGTCAGCATCCTATGACATCCCATTATTGAACTTTATTTTGATTCCAAGTTTTATCTTCATAGATGGTAGATAGCTACTATTTTTGCCTTCTCAGCCCTGCAGTCTCTTGTGTTGCATAATTTATATATTATAAAGTATGCTAGATGGGCAGAAAGTCATTGCCTTTCTTCACATGGTCACATGAGTTGAGGATTTCATGCAAGAAAACATACATTGCTAGCAGGTAAATATAGCAAGTTAGATTACAACACTGTGTAAATATAAGGTTATGTTTGTGGGGTTTTTCCTAAAGAGTTCACAGTAAAATACAGGTATCATTTTTCTCATTCATAAATGCAGCACTTGAAGGTATGTTGAATCCAGGGAAAAAGGGAGGATGAATCTTCTCAGGACAGCAAAAATACATGTGCCTTGCCACTCACTCACCCCATTGCAGGAAATAATCACATGTGATAAATTGTACTTGTAAGGTTTAACAGCTTTCATGTAAGGAAAAAAAAACCAAAAAACATTGCATAAAGGATGTTTACCAGCACTGGTAGCAAGAGCTGGAAACATTTTGCTCAAGGAGATCAGAACTTGATTTTTCAATCATGGCAAATTTTGATCATGGCTTATAAAGGTGAAGAATATCTGGAAAAGGCACTGTGCTCTTTAAAAAAGACCCGTAGTTCTTGTATTTGGAAGTTACCAAATTGGCTTCCAGCCCAGCACTCCAAAGCGGGTTCTTGAAGAGTCCTTGCAACCCTCAACATGGTTCTGTTAAGACCAGAGTGAAAAAACAGTGTCTGTGTGTAGAACTGGTACATCATAAGGTGGAAGAAAGAGCTTTAGCTCAACCTTTTAACATTACTCAGCTTAAGATGCACGTCCTGGATTGTGGCCTGTGGAAAAGTTTCCAGAGCATACCGCTGCAGTACTGGGTTTGGGCACCTGTGTGCCCTGGCAGGTGGTTAGAAATATAGTACAGAGTACAAGGAGTTAGTGATTGGGTCACGTGCGCTAAATTCGGATTCCTCTTCAACAAGACAGGAACTATCTGTGTATCCCATAAGACGATCCATAATTTTTCTCCTTCTAATGTTTTTTCTTCAGACAGCAAAACAAATAGTGACTATTACAAGAACTATGGAGAGTGAAAAGTTCTTTTATGAAGTGTCTGATCAAAAAGCCTTTCTCAGAAGAAATCAGACTTCTCGCATGCCTCAGGAGAGCTTACGCTAATGTTGGAGGGTTTGTGGTGAAGACGCCAGTGCAGTGCACAGGCTACCCAAGAGACATAATCAGCTTTTAGATTACTGCCAACCTGCGTTAGGCACAGAATTGCAGGAGGTAAATCACGTTTACATCCTTAAGACCAATGTGCTGAGCTGTCTCTTCCTGTTGGGTATAAGTATTTTAGAGGTGACTCGTGTCAGAATTGAACAGTGGTTAAAAAGAAACACTGAGTTTTGTGAAATTCGCTGGCTTGTCACCTACTTTTGGCTATTAGATGAACAGTCGTTCTAGTGCAAGCTCAAGTCCAAATAACGATCGGCACAGGAGAACATTCATACGGCACTGCTCTTGAAATGCCAGTTCCCACTTCCTCCTCTCCATGTGTGTCAATAGTTTGAAGGAATTGCATTCCTCCCTGTTGAGTCTGCTGTCCATGATAAATAACACAATTAGTAGCAATAGCAAAGAATTACAAACTTTTTTTCCCCTAGGGAATAGTTAAGATTAGTCAAGAGAAAGTGTTGATAGCAACAGTAACACAGTCTTATATCTGACATGAAGTAACAGCGAATGTTTACTGCACTAAGAGGAGAAACAGCATGAAGTTGGGAGAAGAGTTCTTCCAGAACAAAAGTTATTTGACTAAAATACAGATGTAGCAGTAGGTACAAGAAACCAGATACAGACAACGAGGCACCACGATTATTCATGGTTGCAGATCTCTCTGCACCTCTCGCTGCTGCTACCTGGATATGTTGCTTACCAAACCAGAGTGTGTGTTGCTCCACCTGTGAGAGGCCAGACGAGGCTGACCATAAGGCAAAGGGCATGTTCCTTGTTCTTTTGTGTGTGGAAAAATAAATCTGCAAGTAACACTCAGTTCTCAGAGCTTAGTTCTTAATAGGGCACCATATATTAGGTAAGTAACATAGATTTGGGCTGTATTTGCATAATAAAGACCAGTGCCGCTGCAAATTACATCTTGCTCTCTGCAATACCATAATTACAGACTTTGTGGTCTGTAAACATCGTATTTAAAGGGAACTGAGCCCAAGCACATGCTAACCTGTTGGCATCTTGTCCTTACAGATGGAACCAATACCTGTAACTGGTTGAGGACACTATGTAGCAACAGCGTTGGTATAATTCATAAAAGTAGTACAACACAATGAAAACTGGACTGTGGGGTTTTTTGCCAAATTTCATAGTAACCCTTATTGCTTTTAACAAATACACCTTTGACCAATTCAGTTCCACTGGCCCTAGCTATTTTGTGCTCGGAACATGAGTCAGTGTGTTCCAAAAAATACTTATCTTTAAGGTGCACCTTGCTTTTTTCTTCTTAGATGCAGCCATTAACTCTTGATGAAAAACTCTTACCTGCAGAGATGTAGTCCAAGTGCTTAACTGAGCGCCAGCGTGCACATATGCTCAGGGAACACTGCCAGTACTAACAGTGACATGGCACTGGCCTCACATGACTGGTCTGGGAGGGGACAGCCAGCTCCTGCTTGGAAACACACCCCCGTCGCCTTTGCCTAAACCCTCAGAAAGTTTCCACAGCAATAGGGAAAGGTGAGGAGTTGAACTCTGGGCTCTGAATAGACACAAAGGACCTCTCCTAGGCTACCATCAGCGGGAGGTGAGCAACAAATGGGCAGCCAGAGTTCAGGGGTGTAGTAGCTTGAAAAGATAGGAGAGAAACTTGGAATCATTAAAAGGCAATGTCATGTGTCTGTGTAAAGTACGATTGTAAGTTTTTCTAGGAACTAGAAAAACTGTGCTTGGCACAGCAGGACATCCATCAAACACGACATCCAGTCCTGCGTCTGTCCACAGAGTGTGGCTGATATGCAGCTTTTCGGGTGACCAGGTAAGTTGTCCTTACGTTTTCCTTTCTGTACATTCTATACTTCTGAGGATAGTCACAGCCTTTCTTCTCTCCGGTGTGGTTGTTTCCCACTGTCTATACACTGTAAGGGTTGATTCCACTGAAGTAGATTCTACATGAGAAGGTTCAAGCAGGAGGGAAAAGGGAATACCAAGGAAGTGTGGTAGGCAGCCCGTCTGTCGCAGCAGCCGTGCATACCCTGTTCCTCAGCTGAACCTGCTGGCAGCAGGACTGCTCAGTGGGTGACAGAAGAAGGACGTGATGCCATGTGACACTGGGTACAACACCAGGAGAAGAAGGTGCTTGTGCAGCCTCAGCTTGGGACTGTCCGGGCAGTAGAAGTGGAAGGGCACAGCAGAGATGGAACAGCACTAATAATGTAAATGTTAAGACAGATGTAAAAAGGATGGCGGTTATTTCCTTTTGAGATTATGCTGAGCATTTTCAAACATGACTTACATAAACTAGCCTTTTCTGATGCCTGAAGGGGAAAATTCAGTGAAAACAGATCTGTGACTTAATGAGCAGTTGTTGGACAAATGAAGTTGTACATGGAAATAATAATAAGAAGAAGAAGAAATAATGGAATTCTTTATTGACTAGTGTATGTTTCCCCTTTAATAGAAAAAACAATTAATTCAGGGTCGATAATTTGATTTGGATCAAATTTTCTGTTAATGAATTTGAAATAACCAAAAAGTAGGGTTTTTTCAATTTTTTTCTTTAACATCACCAGTTCTGGCTCATCTTTGGAAATAGCTGCGGGCAGCCTGATTTGGGGCTGTAGTACATGCCAACATGAGATTGGTGCCAAGCAGCTGAATGGCTTTTTTGTTTGCTGGAACAACCATAGTTACACGAATGCTTTTTTAATGTACTTGATGTATTCTGAATCAGAAGAAACATTATCCAACAAAAAAGAGTAGGTAATGAGATGTTGGGGAAAACCTAATCCATCAATATTTGTCCATTTTTAATGTAGATAATGTAAAATTTTATCCTATAACTGTGAGTGAATAAAGGTAGCATATTGAGATTTGGGGGAGAGGGAGGGTAAGCAGACATGGAAGTACTGTTTTGAACTGGAAGTCTTTGCCTGTACAAGACTTCTGTCATTTGATTATTTTTAAAGGAGTACTACTAGAAATATGATGGTGATTTTAACTCTTTCCTAAACTCACAGAATTTGAGACTCAGTCAAGCAATAGCTCTTTCTCCTCCTAAAAACTCAAAGCAGAGGCACGTTTTCTGCTGGGCTCTGCTCTTAGATGCAGCAGAGTTTCAGTCAGCGCTGCTGTATGGAGGAGCCGTTCTGGAGCATCAGCCTCCCAGCCAGCAGATAACTGTGATACCCCTTTTATGTCTGCCTCCCTAAGACCTAATTTTATTGACTACAAAGTTATCAGAGTAGAATAATCCTTTTAAGTACAGAAAACTATGGCCCACACTATTTACTGTGCTGTTCCAGCAGAATAATTTCATGTTGCTGTTTTCAGGTCCCTAGAGAAGACAGAGAGGTGCACAGCGAAAGGACAAGGGAAACAAGTTATAACAAAGGAAATTCTCATTAGATACCAGAAGGGAAAAAAAATTACAGTGAAGGCAGTAAAGTACTAAAACAGATTTCCTAGAGAAGCTGTGGAGTCTCCCTCCATATAGACACTCAAAACTCAACTGCTCCAGGCTCTGCACAGCCTGCTGGCTCAGAAAACTGGAATGGAGCAAAGAGTCAAAAAGGAATGGATTAATCAGGCTTGGCATATTTCAAGCATTAGTAGTGTTTTCCTGGAGACATGGGCACACCTGCACTGAGAGGATCTGTGTGACAAGATGGGTGTGTAGTTTATGTTACATAACCTAAAATGCATCATAGTGATGAGAAGGTCTGTTGGAAATGAAGGTAAGATCTGTTTGTCCTGTGGCAAGTTATTTATGATGTTTTATTCAGGCTAGCAGGTTGTGATTGCTCCTTTCTGAAACGCTGCAAGAGGAGGACTCCCAAGAGGCTCACTAGCATCATAAAGGTAATTAAATATTATCTTTCTATTTAATAATTTTCCAACTGGTTGTTTTTGTACCTTAGACAGGACCCTTTTTACCTTCTTTGTGCTTTGGTTCCTTAGGTAACTAACACAGTTGGCCTGTGCTTGAATATTCTTCTGAGAATGAAAAGCAAAATGGATTAAATTCTGCAATCCTCAGTAATCTGGCCTTCATATTATTAAAATTCATGTGTGTGTTCTTAAAGACTGAGCAAAACCAAGAAAATGTTAAGGAATGTTTTTTTGGCTTTTGCTAATTATAATTATGGTAAGAGTGCAACAATATAACATCAGCTACACAATAATCCGCAGGGCAGCCACAACACATCCTGAAATACAGAGATCTTGCCATGGCCATGGACAGCAGTGAAACTCCAGCAGCTATTTAAACCTTGGGTTTGATTTATTTTTTTTTTAACAAAAAAAATGGCAACAAATAGTCAAGCCAGAGCCAGATGCAGGGAGATGTATTACAAAGTGGCCAGCTGTCCATTTAGAATTTTAAACCCTCAAATTGACCATAGTGGACTTGAAGCAAAGATGATTTTGTCACTCACCATGTTGTTAAGCTGCAGCTTACTGTTCCTCTGCCACATGAGTGAAGGCTGTACAGGGCTCTACTGTGCTAATTCTTTGTGGCATGAATTTGCATTGTTGTGGTCAGATTTTTGTTTTCATCCGTGTTGGTTTAACAACATGTTATCATTA
>NW_009722613.1:6584-16652 GCF_000703405.1 Apaloderma vittatum
CGGGGGAGTTGTTCGTGCCCCAACCCCCCCCTGCCACGATCGGGAGCTTTGATTTTGGCTGTTCTCCTTCCTTTTTTTTTTTTTGTTACCCTCGCACTGCTGTTAGTCTTGTGGGACAACACTAACTCAAAAGGAAGTAACAGGATGTTTCTTCTCAGGAGCTCAGCTTTGCTTGACAGCCAGCATGAAGGAGGGAGCAAGACAGGACAGAGCAAAGTAAATATTTTACAGCTTAGCAGCTGAACTCAAAGTTGAGGAGATTTGCTGTTGTCAGCAGTGTATTCTTGCACTCTCCAGCTGTACAAGATTCACTTACTTAGATCACTTCTTATTTCAGATGAAAAGAGACTCTGGATATTCCACCATGGCTGAGCAGCAGCAGCAGGTAAAAGCTCAAGGTTGTCTTTTAAACGAAATGTAATGCAGGTGCTTTGGAAGGCTGTGTGTGTTGAATCAAGTTCTAGGAGAACTGACAGACAGATCCACACTCTGATCACTTTAGCACTACTAGGGGCTCATCTCTTACCACTACAGCAGCATTTTTTACCTTCCAGTGGATCACGGATACAGCACCAAGGGCCCATTATCTTTGTTTGTGCAAGAGACCACAAGAGTGCCCTGTAGGCAGAAGCAGCGCCACCCGGCTGGGCCCAGTTCTCAAAGCAGTCCTGCTAAACAATCTCTTTTCCAGCTGATGTGCCCCATTCTCTTTACCTTGCAGGCAGCAACCCCGTTCTGCACTTAAGGGATTTGCCATTTTGTACAAGCCCTTTTAAGGGCAAGATCTCAAGCGATCCATGGATCAGAGTTTGGAAACTACTGTGCCGGAACTGTTGGCATGAAGAGAAACAGGGTGTTAGCACTTGGACTTGATGAACAAGATTTTTTTTTTTCTATGTAAACTTCCCTGCTTCTACAGCTCATGTAATTATACTGTGTGGGATTCATCATGTAATCACGTCATCACGTGCAATAAATACAGAGCCTCAAAACAAGACAGTTTCTTGTCAAAGGGCTTTTAAAATAGCTTAAGTGCTGAGCTTTAGCTACTCTCTGTCCTATCTCAAAGCAGGACACACACAGTGTCTGGTGAGTATGAGGAGTTACTAGTTTTTCCAACTCTCAGTTCTTCAGCTGGAAGGTGCTAAAGAATGTGAAATGCTATTTGGTCTAATTAAAAATTTTGACACTTGTAAGGCATCAGAGTTTTTCTTCGGTATGTTCTTTCTTCATCCCAGGAGAAACAAGGATAGAGTTCTGTTAAAAAGCTCTAGGCTTTTTATAGCTTTTGTAACTTTTTTTTTCCTAAAGAGTATGTAAACAGTGCTCCAGGGTCTAAAGATTAAGGAAGTCCTATCTCATGTCAGCATACACAAGGCATAACATGAATGCACTTGGAAATATGAAACTGCTAAGAGAGCAAATCTCCAGCCTGGAATCCAGCAGGCA
The DNA here is from genome assembly GCF_000703405.1 of Apaloderma vittatum. Classification (NCBI taxonomy): domain Eukaryota; kingdom Metazoa; phylum Chordata; class Aves; order Trogoniformes; family Trogonidae; genus Apaloderma; species Apaloderma vittatum. The sequence goes on from NW_009722613.1 coordinate 8,034, forward strand.
CTATCTGAGGCTGGGACGGATGCTTTTGCCAGTGCGGTACACCCAGCGATAACGCTGGCAACTGATTGCGTTGCTTCCAACACAGACCCACAGGGTTCACAGACATCACGCTGTAGGGCAAGGGTCCTTTAAATTACTTCCTCCCCAGTTGCTAGCTTGATCTAAAAAAAAAAAAAGAAATGATAAGAGCAAATGTTTGTTTCAATGAGGAAAATTTCAGTGTTAATGAGCAAAGTTCTATCCTGGGAGAGATAAATATTGCTGACAAGTACTGGGCAATGTTTAATGTTCTGTAGCTGTTACAGTATCTTAAAGAAGCTCTTAGCACCGAAAGCCGTGTAGAGAGGATTCCTCTATATTGCATTACCCTAAACACACCTGCATGCAACCTGTGTTAGTGAGCTGTCTCTCTTGTTTGTCCTGACAGGACAGCAACTATGAATCATGTTATTTTTACTCCAGTCTGTTTGTGCAGCACAACAATGCAGTTAAAAAACAGGAAGGATAGAGTAATGAACAAGACACTAGTTGGTTATTACACTCTATTATTTTAGAATTGCAGTGATTTTTTTAAAAAACCACTTATCCTGCAGATAAATATGATGCAGCTCCACCCAAGAAAACCCAAACTAAGATCGCTGAACCCCAGAACAATTCCAACTTGGGCAGCTCCCAAGACAGATAGTTAATTATACATTTGTTATCTATTTGCTAAAAAAACCCTTGGGTTTTAATATCTAAATGCTTAAATATATTGAATGCTGCTTTTTTAATATACTTATTCCTGTAGTCATCAGGTCTCACTGGTAATCTGATTCTCTTGCAGTTGCTTTGTATAATTAAAATCCTTACTGAATCATGCTAACGTCATAGCTGCCCCTATGCCGTACACAGGAATATTTCTTCGGTAGATAACATTCCTCTGACTGAGAGCAGGGATTTAGAGAATTTTATACTTTTGAGAAGCTGAATATTTTAGCTCCTTGTTAATGTGCAGTTGTTCTATACAGATGGTACCTATGGTACCTACTAGCCAAGTTGTACTGTCAGTACTAGATCCAGCTTGTACCTGTGATGGCCTAAAGGAAAGGATTACCAAGGAAAGGTAATATCCCGTGTTAAACCTCTGCTCTACTTGAAGGAAAAAAGTAAAGCTTCTGGGCACGTGGGCCTGGCTTCACAATCAGTCTTCAAAGCAAAGAGGAGAGTTGAGAGGAGTGGTTCTGGATTACCTGGAGCTGTTAATCGGATCATCTGAGCACGACAGTTCTTGACTGCAGAAAGAAAGCACACTGGGAGGGAGAAAATACTGAGCGAGGGAGGTGTTGAGATGGAGCACCGTTCCTTACCCCCAGGTCTTCCTTTCCTGCTGCTCCAGAGTTAGCCAGAAGCCCCTGACACCATAGTCCTCCAGGTATTGAGAAGCATGTCAAACAAAAACAAAGAGAGAAAATTCAGTGGTCCTTTCTCTCCCTTTGGTTATTCCAGAGAAATTTCAATGTTAGTGACGCTTCAGGTGTCTGTAAGCACGGCAGATGGATGTGCACATACTTCTCCCCACTTCAGTTACAGAAAATATCCCATAACAGCTTTGTTACTACATTCTTTGGAGAGTTTGCAAAACAAAAGGGGCCATCCTAGGACTGCCTTTACCTCTTGCATTTCAAATACAAAAAATGCTAGTGTAGAACATGACGACACATGCTTACTCTTGTTGCTTGCTCACAGGAAGAGAAGCTCTGGGGTGCCATGAAGATCAGTGCCAGTGTCCTTGGTACAGCCCTGCTCATAGTCACTGCCCTGGTGAACTCTGTTTCTTGGTAAGATTGTTTGAACCAAGGGGCTTGAGGAGAAACTTTTCTGTGGAGATGGGGAAAAAGGGACGATGAAGACATAGGCAACCACGGACACCTATTCCCGCAGGTACGTGCAGAGTATGTGGGACATTTTAGGCCATTTCTGGCAAACAACGTGGCTGAAGTTCTACTGCCTGTTTGAGGGAAAGGAGTCGACAATCTTCCTCCTCGGTGAGTTTTAGCAACTTTCCGCTGTAGGAGGAAGCACCCATGTACTGCCTCTAGAAGGGGGACATGGACATGCCCAAACTCACTAATCCTCCCACTGAAAAAGCATGCACAGGCTTGAAAGCCAGCCACATGTGATGTAGTGCAACTGGGCTGCCTTTGGAATGGTTCACCATTAGACCCCCTAGACAGATTGTATATTCGATCTTTTTGCTGCTGCTGAAATGTGAAGGCACTGATTCTGTGAGAACTGAATGACTCAGTAGAACTAAGTACTGAAAATTAAAGTAAAATTAGTGAATTTTACTTTTCCTATAGCACCTATAAAACTATTTTCCATGCTTAACAGCTGGCCAACAGGCCTGGTAAGGACGTTGCAAGATCCCAGGGATCAACTCATCCTTATCCTGACTCGTATTTAAAAATCACCCATGACAGAGGTCCTCAGACTCCCAAAAAAGCCCTTTCCTCACCTCAGTTATGGCAAGTTTCAACCTATGCGACATTTGTCTACTCTAACCTCCTCCCCATTGCCTAGATCTTACCTGGATGTCAGAACTTACCCATATTCAGTTTTAAAGCATCGCAGGGCATACACACCTGGCACGTCTTGGTCCCAGCAACATCCTCTGTATTTTGTTTCTAATTTAGCCGTAGGTCGCAGTTTATTCACACGTCTCTGCCCCTTCCTCACGCCACAGGGGCTGCATTGGTGCCTGGCCTTGCTTTCTGGTGCTTCAATGGAATCCTTATGGTGGCTGATGTAACAGGAAAGCCATCTTTCATTACTCGCTATCGCATTCAGCTGGGCAAGAATGATCCTGTAAGTATTTCTTACTCTGCCTCTTCTGCTGGCGAAGCACTCCCTGCAATCTCTTAGGCTAGGAGCGGGAAAAGAACCTGTTATGGTTTCCTCTTGCAGCCAGATAGGATTCGAGGAGAATCAAGCTGAGTCTTGTATACGCACTGCAGAAAAGGCGGCAGTTCTGGTAATTAAGGCTACCAATCAGATCTGGATTGACTGCTTGTTTAAAAGTTAATCCCAAAACTAATACAGAAACTGCCTACAAATCTCAGAACTCTTTATCCTTCCAACCCAAAGCTGCATTGCTTCTGACTGCGTGTCAAGTTCCCAACTTCTCTTTTGCAGGTGGACACAAAGAAATTGCGCCAAGCCATCTACACAGCGCTGTGCAATCAGTTCTTTATCTCCTTCCCCATGCTTCTGCCCATGTTCTACATCATGAAATGGTGGGGCAACACCTTCAGCAAGGATTTACCCACCTTCCGCTGGTTTCTTGTGGAGCTAATCATCTTTACCTTAATCGAGGAAATTCTCTTCTATTATACACACAGGTGAGCTAAGCACAGGAACAGGACTCCATGGGTTTCCTCCACGCCTTTAGGCTTATGTCTATCTCCTGCAACAGTCCCAGTGCCCGAAGCCTGGTATTTATATGGGAAGACTTACCAGGCCCTGAAATCCACACTTACAGCATGAGGCTTTGGTGCTACCAGTAGCTACAGTAAGCAAAAATGGGTAAAATTACAAAAGTGGAGTGGCTTAGAAGCTAAGAAAGAAACAAAACAGGTAAGTTTACATGAAAGCTATGATCCAGCACTCTTTTTAAAGAGAAGAACAAGATTAGCTATCCTGAAAGAAAAAGCTTCAGAGGTCAGTGACTGGTCTCCTTTCCACTTGTACGGCACCTGCGAAACAGGGCCTGGCTCCTGACACTGCAGATCTTCTAAGCACCGACACCAACATTAGAGCAAAAGAAAAAAGCCTGCAAAAGACCATGGAAAAGAAAGCAGAGCCTTCTCAGAAATATGTAGGTTTCCCTATTGGACAAATGCACACAAAAAACCCCATAAAAAGCCATTTCTTATGAAGCACCCACAGAAGCTAAAGTTCTGACTCTTAATAGTTGCCAATATGAAAAGTCAAAACGCTGAAAATCTAAAGTCAGTCTTCCCTGAAGTAGTACTCTCGGGTTTGAGCAAATGGGTCATTCAGGGACTTTGACTTGTGGGATTTATCTGGACTTAAGTTTAACATCAGCCAGTGGACACATCAATTGAGTGAGGCCTCAGTACTAGAGAGAGAAACCAGGAGTCCTACCGTCTTATTCCCAGCTGCTCCAAAATCTTCGTGTTAAAGAGGAGACACGAGGAGATCCACAGCAGAAATTCTGTTATGTTACTCTACGTTCGTTTCCTGTGGAGCTCAAACCCTTTCTCTGTTTTTCTCTACTTAGGGTTGTTCACCACCCGCTCCTGTATAAGCACATTCACAAGAAGCACCACGAATGGACAGCCCCCATCGGTGTGGTCTCCATTTATGCTCACCCAGTGGAACACATAGTAAGTGGATTCTCCCAGGGTCACCCTCCAGCTTCTGCACAGAGCGGGATATCCAAGGGATGAGGAGTAGTAAGAGAAGAACAGCAAATGCGCCCTTAGACTCTTCTTTCTCAGCATCGCCAAGAAGCAGCTTGGCTGCAGAAGGGTTGCAGTACCTGTTTATGCTGGGCTCCCTGAGCTTTAAGAGCACAGATCCATGGGCTTCCAACTGATAGGGAACTGACTGAAATGGTGCTGCCCTGAGCAGAGAGGGCTGAGAGCACAGCCGGTGCCTTTCAGCACAAGATGTGACACTTAGACAGCCTGGGTTAGTGCATGGATTCAGACTTCTGTCATGATTGTCATGCTGGTGGCTGGGATCAGTGTTTGCAGAGTATCTCCCAGCACTGCTCCAGCTGCAACTTCCCATGAAAATACAGCCCGCCTTCAGAAGAGTCCAGTTATAAGTACTTGTCTCCTGCTAACAGCAGTCCTGGGCTCCAGCATCAGCTTCCTGAATGTCCTTGACAGTCTTTGGGCAGCAGGAGGACTTTTTGTGTTCAAGAGTCCAGCTAAGCCTGACTGGTGCAGTGAGCACGGTCTGGGCAGAGACAGCCGTTCATGCCACTGCAGGGCACAGTGAATTGATGCGGCTGGGACCATCACATCATGGCCTTGAGTGCACGTGTCCCAGGCCATGCCCTTTCACGGCCAGGGTTCCCAAGAGCAGCTGCAGCATTATTCAAAGGTGAAGCTGAAATTCAGACCTCTGACTCCAGGGTGATTGACTGGAATCATACTGCCCTCACACCCCTGGTTTGATCTTGCGTTGTAACTTCTAATACAGGCTTAAGGAGCTTGGGCTGTGACTATGTTTTGCAGCAAGTAAAACTTGGTTAGGTCAGAGTAAATTCTTTCTTTGATGATTATGTAATCCTAGTAAGGTGTCTGCAAAGGGATCTTCCCTTTGCACTGTTTGCACAAAACTAACGTGAGGTATCACCTGGGTGAAACAATTCAGCTGCTAGAGGAGAGTCTGCTTGTTGTGGACCGATCAATGAGACAGAGTTTGCTTCTCATTTCTAGTTCTCCAACACGCTGCCTGTCATGACTGGCCCGATGGTCATGGGGTCTCATATTGTTTCGATCGCAGCATGGTTCTCTCTTGCTCTCGTAACAACCAGCATCTCACACTGCGGCTACCACCTGCCCCTCCTGCCGTCACCGGAGTTCCACGACTTCCACCACCTCAAGTAGGTCTGGGCACTGCTCAGCTTCCCCTTCCCCTCCTGCCTGCACCCTGGCGCTGATCACAGGCAAAGCTCCTTTCCGAGGGTCAAGGGGGTCTGTGTGACTCACACACAAGCAGAGAAGTCTACCCAGCTTGCCTGAGAGGAAGCTGAACAGCAGTTAAACACAGATCAGGATTTCAGAGGACTCCAGCCCACTGCCCACACAGCTGCCAGACACCTCACCGACGTCCACCCTCCTCCATCAGCTGCCTTGAAAAACGTTCTCCAAAGCACAAACACTGCAGCTGAGGCTGAGCACTTCAGGTTTCCAAAGATGACATGGGAGGAAAGCACACAGTGTCTGAAGCCGCAGGTATCACCTGGACTTTCTCCAGCACAAGCGCAGGGTCAGACAGTTCTCTGCAAGGCTCTTCCTAGAACCTTAGAAGACACTGCGTGTGATCTAAGATAAAGACAGATCAAGGGCAAGTCACATACATGAAATAAATTTGGAGGGAGCCTCTCTCTGTCCGTCTCCCATACACCGGGATTAGTAACACTGATCAGATAACACCCTACCCAAATGATTGCAATTAACTCTTCCTGGCAGACTTTCCCAGCCTCCTCCTACACTGGAGCAGTTTCAGCAGGTCACTTGGGGATACATACCACAGCAGTGGGAGAATTGTTACACCAAGTTCACAGACCTACTCCTGTGAACAGTTTGCCCCTCCTGCAGAAGCAGCTAACGTGGCACTTTCCATCAGTAGACAAATGCTGGTGCTGGTTCCCGTTATCAGTCCGTTCCTCCGAAGCTCAGCTTGTCCCAGGACGTAGATCACTGCAGAGCTGAGACACTCTGGGTGCTGGAACCACAGCAGCTCTGTGTCCTCTGGCAGCGGGGTTTTGGGAGCATGCAGACGTGGCAGCTCTGAGCTGCCCAGGAGAGGCGGCTGTTGTTCCGTGCCACCATTTCTGGGTAACAACGGCACCAGAGGGAAGTTGCAGGATGAGTTTCACCCAGGCTTCCTTAGAGCTGCGAGGGAGACTGCTGCAGTGGCTGTCTGGAAGGAGATGGAAACAGGAAAGGCCAAGTAACCTCAGTAACTTCCAGTGATGTTTATTCTGTTTGGTTTCCAGGTTCAACCAGTGCTATGGAGTCCTGGGAGTGCTGGATTATCTGCATGGAACAGATACAGTGTTCAGACAAAGCAAAGCCTACGAGAGACACAGGGTCCTCCTCAGCCTCACGCCGCTCTCGGAAAGCATCCCTGAGGTGCCCAAGAAGGCAGAGTGAACCCCACGGTCCTTGTAGAGCGAGGGACAATGACTTAATGCCAAATAGTATTTTAACTGGGAAACAAGTTATTGTTCACACATAAAAAAACCCAAAGCTAAACTTAAACATACTATTTGAAATGACTGCACTTTTGCTGTCTGTTATTTTCTACCCAAGACATAAAATAACCTGCTCTAGAAAGTTATTTTTATACGAAGTTTAGAAGGTGTTTTTTTTCCTTTATTACTTGCAGTGTTGTTTGGTTGCAGTGTTCTTTGGTTGTAGCTGCGTGCGCTTAAGTCAGATGTGTTCTAGGCCACACGGCTTAGCGGAGTTCCTGGGGAGTTCTCATTATTACGGTTTTAACACTTCCGGTTTCACAGGCTATGCCTTGGCCTTTCAGCAGCATTCCACAGAAATACCAGCAAGATCATCAAAACTACATGTGATTGGATTAAAACCACTATTTTTTCTGAGACTCAGAATACCAGGGATATAGGATGCAGCCCCATGGAAAGTCAGCAGGGCCACAGCTGGATTAAGGTCTGAATTAAGGGCTGTTGCATCCTAATCTCGGCTGCACAAATATTCTGCCAACACAGAGCAAGTTTTGCCCTCGTGGGACAGGCCAGCAGAGCTGGGAGCTGATGTGCTACACGGCAGAAACCCTGGTACAATCACCTCCACCTGCTGAGCCTCACCTCGCTCCCCACAAGCCAAAAGGTGGCACAAACCAACGCTCTTTACACTGATAAACTCGAGAGACTTTCTAAGGAAAGAGTCGCTGCTGTCCTGAGCTGTGTAGAGATCAGTGAAACTTTGTAAGAAAACGTCCAAGAAACAGCACCCAGACCTTTATGTGCATCCCCCACTACCTACACAACCAATACAGAGTCATGCTGCCCATTTTCCGCAGGATCTTTGTAACTCTCAATCCTGCCTGGAACCCTGGGACACAGATGACACCTGCCTCTCATGTCCTGGGCAAGTCCTGGCAGGTGACACACGGGGCTTCCCCGCCCTCAGTCCAGCGCTGCCCCTTGCCTCTCCCTCCTCCAGCCCCTACAACCACACCAGGATGAACCCAGCCCGCTCATCCGCCCACAGTTCCCTGGGGAGGGCAAGTCAGCAGAACAGAAAAACTAGGCTGCATTGTCTTTTGAAGTTTTTATTTTTATACATTTTTTTGTATTAAAAAGGAAAAAGCATAATTACCACAAATTACAAAGGACTAAAGCATTACTAGAATAATGAATCACATCAGCCTAGAAAGCAGATACTCTGAATAATATTAATGTTATAATACAAGCTCTCATTCAAGTATTTTACATTTTTCTCTTTTCCTTTTATATGTGATGATGATCCTAGCACATGGGTCAAAGATTATGTACTATCGACAGAAGATGGATCATGTACAGCGGGCCATATTAACAAGATTTTCCTCCCAAGTGATACATGGTCTGTGATGAGTCGTTTTAAAGTTTTCCTCTACGATAAATGCAGCTGAAGAAGGTTGCACACACTTTACTAGTTTTGGGAAACAGAAGGCTGAGGTTGGGACACACAAGGGCCAGCACGTCAAACCAGCACCCCTTTTGCTCCAGGTGAGCGAACGGGGCACCCTCGCCGGCACACAGCTCAGCGGGGATTTCTGAGCCGTGGATCCAAAGGTTTCTGACCCCAATGGGACCAGGGTGGGCTGGGAGAGCAGGAGGGGGAGCGAGGCTGCACCACGGAAGGC
>NW_009722614.1:0-792 GCF_000703405.1 Apaloderma vittatum
AAATACTGAAAGAAAAAAAAATAATTCAAAAACCTAGAAGAAACTGTGTGTGTGGGGGAGGGCAAATATGTCCCTGTCACTTCATATGGGCTCATTGACCTCTTGTCAAAAGAGAAAGGGCTGAAATTCAGAACATCGAAACTCCAGTTTTTCATTGACGCCGGCTCCACTGTCGGACACACGACTGGCCCCCCCTCACGTGGCAAGAAGGCAGCGTAATGAACATTTCTCTGCAGCCGTGAAACTGTCAGGTGACACTGCGATTACTCATCGGGGCGTGTGCCTTGAAAATCACCCCCGAGGCCAGGCTGGACATCTGAGTAGGAGATTGCTACCCCAGCCCAGTGGTGCCCCAAAAGCTCTTCTGCTGTCGCCTCTATCAAACCCCTCCCTTTGGGTCACCAATTACAGCAGCAGGATCTATCGCTCTTTCCAGTTCTCGCTACACCAAGAACATACTTTGCACCTTTTCTTCCTCTACCGAGTAGTTCCGAATCGTATTTCATTAAATGCTGTTCCTAACATAACTGAGAGCAATTCACTTCTAAAGGCACCACTGGCAGAGGGACCCATTTATATCTTTGACCCGACGGGCTGAGCTCCTTACCTCGTCACCTGCGTCTGGTGTCGGAGGATCTCTCGGGCCTGTGAGTAGCTTGGAAAACCTCGGCTCCGGGAAACTGTGGGGGGTGTTAATTTGAGCTCTGCTCTCGCACTCCCGTAGGACCGATGGCTGCCCCACATTGGGAGGAAGCGTCTGCGTTTGGTTTTTACTTTGCAATACCTCGTTTT
>NW_009722615.1:0-7262 GCF_000703405.1 Apaloderma vittatum
ACCCCGTTAAAATCACCGCGGGCGGGGGGGTCGGCGAGTGTCCGAGCACCCTTTTGCTCGTAAACCTTGACGGGCGAGGGGGTTGGTGCCCGCCCTGCCCGCACCTCTCTTAAGGAAGGTGGTTTATTTTGGATTTTTTAATTATCATTTTGGCCTTTTTTCGGGGCTTTTTTCCCCCGCTGCTCCTTGTTTTAGAGCTCCGAAAGTGTCGTTTCCTTGGCCGCAGAGGATGCGGAGAAAACAGCCTCGTTTCTCGGCAGATCCTCGAGCTCTGCCACGCTTGTCGGATGGTTATTTACAAGTTGCTCCGTTAATATCTGACTCGCGACGTGATGCTGTTAAGGCCTAGGTACAACTGCATCTTTGGTTGGAAAAGGAGCCTGAAAGAAAACCGACAGAAAAACTGCCGATTCCGTAATGCTGAACAAGCAGTGTGGATCCTGAGCATTAAGCTCCCCGAAATCCGAGAAAACGTGTGATTTTATAGACCCGGCGGTTGTCGTGGACCGAAAGCCAGGTGTTCCGTGCGAGGGTTGGTGAGGAGTGGCCGTGATGGGGTTCTGAAGTTGCCGAGTCGTCCTTTGCTTTTTCCCCCGGGGACGGGGCACGGGGTCGAGCTTGCTGGGAGCTTAGCGAGTTAAAATTATACCCGCTGGCTCAAAACGGATGCTTTGCTTCCAAGCCAGGGCAGGTCAAAGAAGCTTTTTTTTGCTTGGGAAAGGCTCTTGGCGATCGGAACACGTATTAAATCAAACCCAAGCAACTGGAGAGCAGCTTCTCGAAAGCGAAAAGAGGATGGAAGGGAGCACGATCCTAATTTTTAAGCTGTGAAGGGCTTGGGCGCTTGCGTGAATGGCTTCCCAGGGACCTGAACACACACTGAGAGGAAGCAAAACCCCTTTTAATCTCCGCCCCTCCCCAGGCCAGTGAAGCTCTTGGGACCCTAAACTGGTTTTGGGGTAGGTTTTGGGCACAGGTCCGGGCTCGGCGAAGCGCCAGGGCTCATGGCCCGAAGGGGTTTTGTGTTTTGACTTCTGCGTGTGCCAGAGGAAGCAAAACGGGGAAGCAACTCGAACTGCTTTGCATGAAAACTACAGCCCCTCTCTTTTTATTTTTTTTTCCCACAACTACACTTCATTATCCAGCTTCTCTATGCCTTGGCCGCAAGTCTGCAAGTCGGGGAGAGCTATCAATAGGATATTGTTGACCGGGGAAGGGGGGAGAGTGCGAGGGAGGAGGGAAAAGGGAATAACAAAGCTGCCAACAGCTTTCTGGGGGTGGGGAACTGCACGGCAAAGTGCTTTGTCATGCCTCGCCACTACTACTGGATACACACTGCTCCATTGATAGCGCGAGGAGGGACTGTACAAACAGAAAAAAGCTGCCACAGAGGGGTTTGCCACAAGACATCTTCCCTGCAACAGCTCCGTATCTTTTTCTCAGTATTTTTAAAGAGACTTTTCTCTCTGCTGTTGGTTGTGGGGATGCTGAAGAGCCCTGCGAACCTGGAGGAGGAGGAAATGCGAGGAGGAAGAGCATTTGTGTTTCCTGTAGGAAGGTTATTTCGGTGGGAGGCGGCGAGCCAAGACCTTCGCAGATTCTGCTCGTGCCACAACCGCATTTGCGAGCTTGTTTTTTGGTGTTCGGAAACACCAAATTTCAGTAGTTCGCTTGTAGCCTCGTTATACGTTCTGCTGTTCAGGTGGTGCAGCTTGGTCTCTGGAAGCTCATCCATGATGGAGAGGGATGAGAGTGGAGAAACAGCATTGGGAACAGCTCAAGTGACAAGTTTTAGGACAGGCAGTAAGTTGTTGTTACCTCTGTAGAACCTGTCCACAATAGCCTCAGTCCTCACTCCGTGGGCTTGCTGGAAGCCCTCCTGCCGCTCACCTTTTATTTTTGGTGGAGTTTGCATCACTTTTGTAATGGGAACGCCGGGTGAGACTGGTTTCTCCATGTGGCTTTCACAGGCTTTGTTAGAGGAATGCTGCTGTGCCATGCCTTGGTGAAGAGCTTTTGATAAAGGAAGCAACACCCCAAAAGTAAAATAATTTGGTTTTGTGAGCTTCTAAAAGCTGGAGCAGATATTAAAGTCGGTATTCAAAGCGATCCTGAAAGACTGGGTGTCCAAACAAACCTGGAAACCGCAAGTGAAAATTATTTTCCAGCTCTTGAAAGTAGATCTGTGGGGTGAACTTGTCATACAAGGGTCCTTCACCCCAACCCAAAAAATCACATTTCGTGCTCACACAAAACCATCAACTCGGCCACTGCAGGGCATGTTGAAAAAGATCCAAAGCGCCGTCCCTTTTGCTCCTCCTCATTTCAAAAACGTGAAACTTAAACCTCCTCCTCCTGGGCCCTGTTGATCTATTTGTAGATATTTGTCGATTGAGAACGCACGCTCATCTGGTCACGCGTTTCCAGCCATCTGCTATTGGCGGGCATCCAGACATCCCTTATTAACATGAGGTTGCTCAGCACTCTTCTTCTCTCTCTCACACCGGGTTCTCACCCATGAAGCCCTCCTCCTTCCTTTTCCTTCCCGTTCCTGACACAATTTTTGGACGGCCGGCATTTCCAACGGGAGCCTCAGCTGTGGGAAAGTGGAGATGCGAGCGGTTTGGGGTTTATGAGGAGCTGAAATGAGATCCCTGCTAACATAACCTGGGGTTCTCTCTCTTTTTTTTCTTGCAGTACTATTTTACCTTTGAGTAACTGTCCCCAGCTGCAGTGCTGCAGGCACATTGTTCCAGGGCCTCTGTGGTGCTCCTGATGCCCCTCACCCACTGTCGAAGATCCCCGGTGGGCGAGGGGGTAGCAGGGATCCTTCTCTTTCGGCTCTGATCTATAAGGTGAGAATCGATTGGCACATCGAAATAATGACCTGCACACCCACATTCGGTTCCTTTCACAGTCCAGCGGGAATAAACATGAATAACTGCGAGGTTACAGTTAATTTTCTAGCACCCTCCCCTCTTTGATGTCACCCATTGATTAAGAAACCTGAGACTTTTTCTCAAAGGCAGGCGGAGAATAATTTGCTCATGAAAAAGATATGGGCCCTTTTTGGGTCATGGCTGCCAAAGGGTCCTCTTGAAACCTGTGAGAGAATTGCAGACCTTGCAGCTGCTTTTTCTTTCTCGGTGGAGGTGGGAAGAATCCCAGTTTGGAGGCTTGGAAGCATTTGATTTTGCTACAGCTTTGAAGTTTGGCAGTGGTATGTAGGCCAGGGTCGCCGCCCGCATCTCGCCACAATTCTTCCCAAGTTTATTGCTGACAAAAAAACCCACCTTGCGGAATCTGTCAGAAAATTGATCTGGTGGTGCTGTGGTTACAGGAGGCTGAGCTTTTCAGCAGGCCAAGCGTCAGCGTGACCTGGAAAAGCATCTAGACCCAAAAGCTTAAATCTCTTTTTTTTTTTTTTTTCCCCCAGCTCATACATCTGGTTATTTGCGGGGACGATGTTTCTGAACAAGCATCGTACCTGACAATCAAGCAGCTGGAGCTCCCTGGAGCTGTTGTTATTTTTGTGTGCAGAGATTTTAACCCTCAGCCTTTCGTCCCAGGGTTTTTTCCTTTTGGGAATGTGACAGCCCCGACGGGGCAAACTGAAACCGGAACATCTGTCGTGTAAACAGGATTTTTGCTTTCAGCAACTTCCAAAGAATTCCAGGCTGCTGCTTCACAGGAATGGCTTCTCTTCCCCCGGCATCTTGCCATCTCAGTTTGGATGCCCAGCAATCAAATAGCAGCAGCCTGAGCCAGGCTGTCTGAACATAATTCTCACCAAAATGGTGGGTTTGGTTTTGGGGGGTATTTTATGTATTTAAAATTATTTTGGGGGTCTCAGACCTGCCACAGTGGCTTTTTCAGCAGCCTGACCAGCAGCCGTCAGGAGGTTTCTTCACACTTCACTTAAAACTAGTAAAACTCGCCAGGCAGGCACAGCGAGGAGAAACGAATAAACTTTATGTCCTACAGGATATTTAATCAGAGGAAGCGTACACTTGTTTTTGAGCTTTGTGGGTTTTAAACAAACGGCAGCTTCCCCTGCTCCAGTTCCCAAAGCCAGGCAGTTCCAAATTTGCCTGTGACGTTACTTTGTCGCCTGCGTTACTGTACTCGCTGGCTTCTCACAAGTCAAACTGAGAGGATCTGTATCTTTTACATTTTCTCTCTCGTATTTCATGAGCTCTCCTCCCTGTCTCCTCGCAGGATGAGAAGATCACTGTTAACCAAGATGTCCCGGTGCATGAAGGGAAGCCTCATCTTGTCCACTTCCAGTACAAGGTCACAGAGGTGAAGACCTCCTCCTGGGACGCCGTGCTCTCGAATCAGAGCCTCTTTGTGGAAATCCCTGACGGATTATTAGCTGATGGAAGCAAAGAAGGGTAAGTTCAGGATCCCGGAGCAGGATTTTGCTTACATGGGTGATTTATTTTTTAACACTGGCCCCTTCATAAGCTTGTTTTGGCAAGTACTTCCCTTTCTTTTGGAGGGGAAAATAAAAAAACCTCCATTATATTGATGCGCTCCTTCTCAGTAGGTGGATCTCCTCTTGGAGCGCTGCTGCGCAAGTGCTGGGCTCTGCCAGGCTCTTTATTTTTTTTTTTTTGGCAGGATCTGGTGGTGTTTTGTCCAGACAGCTCCGCTCTGGGAAGTTTGTGTAAAGGCAGCTTCCAGAGCAGCTCCTTCCTGCCAAGTGCTTTGCCAGAGATCCCTGCTGGCAGGGAGCGCTGTAGCATGGATGTGGCTTTACTGGATTCCTCTGCAGAGCTCTCTGAAGTCCTAACTTTGAGCTAATTAAGAAAAAAATGAAAAGAAAAAAAACAACCCACCAAAAATCAAACCAAAACTCATTGGGCACCTTCAGAAAGTGTCAGTATTCTCACTTGTTTCATGTTGGGTGATTTCATCGGTCAGCACTTATATCTTTTTGTTTCTTGGGAGCAGGTCATCACAACGTAAACCACCTTGTCATCACGACTTAAACCACAATTTTGTCCGGTTTTTAGCTAGGCGAAACAGCCCAGCAGAGGCTATAATTAATGTACACAAAACCCTGGCAGCAGCCTTTGTTCTGCTGGAAGGGATCCATAAAAAAAAAAAAAGCTATCTTTCTGCCTGGAAACATCCAAAACAAGAGGCTTCCTCAGGGCAGGACTTCCAATAGCTGACGTTCTTTTGTCTTCCTCCTCCTCAGGTTATCAGCACTGCTGGAGTTTGCTGAAGAAAAAATGAAAGTCAACTACGTCTTCGTTTGCTTCAGAAAAAGCAGAGAAGACCGAGGTGAGAGCTCTGCGTTTGCTCCCTAGATCACGTTGGAAAAATGGGTTAATATTTTTCCTTTGGTAAGGAGCGAAGGTCTCTGTTGGGTATTGGGCTTCTGTGATTTCGAAGGAGAAACCAGGGAGGGAGTTATTTTATGGGAACCGACTGCTTACAGCTTGTCACCCTGACATTCATCTGATTTTTTTAAAGATACTCCCTGCACTTTTGCCCTTCTTAAACTTACAGGTAATCCTGACCCTTGCCTATCAATGTGTACAGCTTAAGCTGGTGGGGGGGGCTGCATTAGGATCTAAAGATAGACGTGTCGGATGCTCTGGATGCGCTTGTATATCCGTAGCTTCACAGGTACCACAAGGAGAAAGATTATTCCTGGTGGTAACAGATTTCCTTCTCTTTGGTAGCTCCACTCCTCAAGACGTTCAGCTTCTTGGGCTTTGAAATCGTGAGGCCTGGCCACCCCTCTGTCCCGTCGCGACCCGACGTGATGTTCATGGTGTACCCCCTGGATCAGAACTCTTCCTCGGATGAAGAATAGCCGCACCGGTGGGGGCGGGACTGCGACGTGACCTGTGAAAATGCCACCGAGGGGAGAGAGGGTTACGTCTCCTTTCTGGAGGAAAAACGAGCTTCTGTTGGACTTGAAACCGCGTTTCTTGTTATTAGATTGGCTTGTGTTATCCTCCAAGTTGACTTTTTATCTCGTTGCAACGTGTCGCCTAGAGAACTATATAATCTGCACATGTAATCACCAAATAGTAAACGGAAGATGTTGATGAACTGCCGTAGGAGCTCTGGTTCGGGCAGCTGGGGGAGGGTGGCGACCCGGGGGTCAACCCCTTGACTTTAAACCCACCTCGGTCTTTTCCCCAGCGTGTGCTTGCCTGACAGGCTTTTACCGTTTTGGTTTTTTTTTTTGGTTTTCGCTCGAGCCTCTTTTAAGTAGAAGGCATGTGGAGACGTGCTCAAGTTTAACTTTTAACACTACAATAAAACTCCCCGTGCGTCTCTGCTTTGGGGGCAACCGATGCTGGTTTAACTGGTCTAACCTTTTTTTAAAAAAAAATAAACCCAAACAAACAAAAAAACAACGAACCCCAAACTTCCTGCTCTTCCAGTTTCTGTTTTAAGCAGTCTTAACTCTGTTCGATGTTACCACTGCGCTATCACAGCGTTCAATAAAAGGGGCATTCAGATGAACCTCACACAGCTGGGGCTGCTTTTTTTGGAAAGAAGGGGCTCGAGAGCGGTTGGAGCTCTTGGGGGGGACATTTCCTTACCTGCCACCTGTTGTGATGGTCCAAAGAGCCAAAAAAAAAAAAACCTTCACACCTCACTCCTCCTCTGCCTGAGGATGGCGGTCGTGGTCTGTTCTTCCTCCTCGCTTTTCCAAAGAGATGAGCTCAAGCCTTGAGACGCTGTAGCCAAACTGAAGCATCCTTGTCCTCGCGTGCTTCGTCCTGCTCTCACCCCCGTGGCGGAGGAAAACTAAAGCTGAGCTGTTCCATAAATGTGTTTTTCTGTTTGTTTTTTCCTGAGGCGGGGCAACTGGTGGGGCTGGGATACGACTTTGCGTGAATAAACTATCTTAAAGCTTGTGTCTCTCTTCTTTTTTCCCCCTCCAGCTAGGGTTTTAAAAAGACAAGCTTTATTCTTCCGTGTAGCGAGCTGGTGGTCTGAGCTTTGCAGGAGTGGTTCTGACCTATGGAGCCATGTGTGCCGGCAACATAGCGGAGAGGACGGATCCAGGTAGCCACCAAGTGATGAACTTGCCTGCTCAAGCCATCCTGGCTACCCCAGCTCCTTCCACCACCCCACCCCAAAAAAATATCACTGGCAGCAGCTTTTGAAGGACAAAGGAACCAGAACTTTGGGAGAGCAGGAAGAAAAAGCCACCCTCACAGGTTTGTGATTGTCTCTTAAAAAGATTTATTCTCTCTCCTCGCCCAAATGTACAAAGGCAAGAAGAG
>NW_009722616.1:0-583 GCF_000703405.1 Apaloderma vittatum
GCAGGCGTGACAAGCCGGACGGGTTGGGGCGAAGGGAAGGTACCGGACAAACGGGTTCTCACGCCGCAGCCCGCGCCAAGGGGAATTGCCACCGTCCCAATGCAAATACACGGCGTGATAACGCCGGGGTGCAGGGAGATCAGACACGACCTGGCACCAGATAAACCATCCCGGCTCGTAACGCAGAAGGGGAGGGAAAGAAATAAAATAAATGCCAGCCTGCATGGCGAGGGTGGCCATGTCGCGTCCTGATGCATTAGCTCCTCTGCCGGATTTGCCACCCCCAAAAAAGTTGTAGGGAGATGGGTGGCACTTGTGGCTTTGGCTGCTTTCAGGCAGGTGTACCCCAAGCAGCTCAGAGGTGAAGGTGTTCAACAGCCCCCACCCACCTCGACAGCCCCACGGCTTTGCTGGTGCCTTTTCTTGCTGAGCTGCACCATCCCGGTGCCGAGGTGCCGCGGGCATCCGGCATCCCCCTGCTTGCACACGGGGGCTTGGGGAGGGTGGGGTTGGAAAAGAAGGGGGAAAAAAATATGTTTGTGTGGGGGGGGGGACGAGGAAGAGGAGAGGCAGGCTTTGCGCT
>NW_009722616.1:609-843 GCF_000703405.1 Apaloderma vittatum
CCCGCTTCACCCGCCACCCTTTGGCGAAGGACAAATGAACCCCTTTAGCTTCTTATCTAGGAAAGCAGTAGGTACAGGGGAGATCAAAGTGAGAAGCAGTAATTAAAATCCACTGTCTAGCTTGGGTTAACTGCCTTGCTAAAGGGGAGCTGGCTCATCTAATTACTCCTCCAATTAAAGCAATGAGAGACTTTCATCACGGCTTCTCTGGGGTCGGTGACGTGGCTGTGAGTC
>NW_009722616.1:916-1294 GCF_000703405.1 Apaloderma vittatum
CTGGCTCTCCATCCCACCCCGAGCTCTTCGGAGGCGTTGTAACAAGAAGTGGCTTTAGTAGTAGCAGTAGTAGTAGTAGTATCATGATTCAGCCATATTTTAGCAGTCCTCCAGCATTTAACGGGCTGAGAAGCAGCCTCATGGGGCTCTGCTGGCCGCTGCCTGTGGTTCTCCCAGGACAGCAATGTCAGGACTGTGCCACCGCGGGTGGGGACTTGGCGTGGGTGCCCTGTGCCCCGCGGGGTGCCCTCGTCCTCCCTGCCCCGTGGTGCCGACGCATCCTCTCCCACGTGGACACGGGCAAACCCAGCCGGCAGCTGCGGGGGGATGCGGGGATGTTGAGCATCACCGCCGTCATGCCCCGGCGTGTTCCACCCT
>NW_009722616.1:1552-2482 GCF_000703405.1 Apaloderma vittatum
GAGGAGGGTGAGGCCAGAAGTCCCAGGGCGAGGCCAGGTGCCGGTGGGGTTTGGGGCAGGCAGGAGCACGCCAGGGAGCGAGCTGGGGCACGCAGGCACGGCTCGCGCCCTGGTTGCGCCACGGCTGCCCGTGCTTTTGGTGCCAGCCCTGGGGTGAACAAGAGGAGAGCCTTTCTCCTGCTCCCTGGCTGAGGAGGAGGAGGAGGGGGTGACTCAGGTGAGGCTGGGCAGGAGCCGCTGTGCGACGCAGGGGGCTGGGGGAACGATGGTGGCACGGTGGCGCCCGTTTTCCCAAGCCCAGGTGCTGCTGGTGAGGGGGTGTCTGAGCTTTCCTGCCACCCCATCCACCTCCCTGACCTGGGAGGATGAGGAAACCTCCGGCCACACCACAGAGCTCTGGCATCCGCAGGCCAGGGAGCTGGAGATGTTTGGACATCTCGGAAAAGGGAGGAGGGGTGCCGGGGTGTTGCGTCAGCCCAACTTTCTTAAGCATCCTTCTTGCTGCTGGGGGAGAGCACGGTGGGAGGGATGGAGAAGCTGCTTCTCTCTGTTTTAAAGCCAAATTTTCTTCCAAAGCACCTGCGAGGAGGAGGAAAAACCATAACTTGACTGTCCTCGGTTGGATTTCAAGGCATCCCACCTCCCCTGGGTCTCCAGGTGAAGGATGGAGTGTGCAAATCACACCCTCACAGGGGGAGGTTTGGGGGTCCCGCACTGTGCCAGCGGTAAAATCGATGCCTGGCTGGAAATATCCCCTGCCCTGGGGCTGGGTGCTGCAGCTCGCTGGGATGAGACGTAAAATCTGTGTGGCTGGGGAAAGGGGCCTCGCCCAGCGAGCATCATGCCGTACCCTGCCACCAGGTTAATGGGTAACTCCGGGTGACAAAAGTGGGAGAAAAGGCGTATTTGGGACGGCGTCCCCAGCCGGCG
>NW_009722616.1:2521-2845 GCF_000703405.1 Apaloderma vittatum
CGGCAGCCGGCGATGTGGTTACTTCCGAGCGTTGGTCAGGTTTCTCCTGTTTCTCAGCCAGCCCTGGCAGTGAGATTGCAACACAGGCTTCATCCCGCCAGCGCACCCTGAAACCAACCCTCCACCCCGTCTCCTGTGGCCTCTGGTGAAGGTGCCCGTGGCGCCAAGGGCACTTTTTCCTCAGGGCGAGCTCCCTCCTGCTGCATTTTTCTCCCCGCTCCATGTCCCGAGCCAGGATGGTGCCACTGGCCATGGCCAGCAATGCCAGCCCAGCTTCCTCGGGGACCAAAACAGGTTGGGGAAGGAGGGAGCACGGGAACCTCC
>NW_009722616.1:2897-3113 GCF_000703405.1 Apaloderma vittatum
TGCTCTGAAAGCTGGGCTTGGAGTGGGGAAGGTTTCTGAAAAGACTCGGCACGCGATGCCGGGTGCACAGGTCGAAGGGCTTGCTGGCAGCCGCATCCCTCAGGAACCTGCTCTGCAGGAATCAACTTAAATTCATCAGATTTTTCCCCTCTTATTTATTTAGCAGGCGGGCACAGGCTCGCCCTGCCCGGCCGCGGGGCCACCGCCCGCCCCCAC
>NW_009722616.1:3128-4207 GCF_000703405.1 Apaloderma vittatum
GGGGTTTTCCTTCTCTTTCCAGGCGCCCCCCGAGCCGGTGGGTGAGAAGCCAGTGGATCCCGCAGCCCAGACCCGAGCACGGGTGGATCCCCGCTGTAAAACAGTGGACGCGGAGAAGGTAAGAGCCGATGCGACTGCTCCTGGCCCTTCTCCCGGAGCAGATGGCACCGCTCGTGCTTTATTGCCCAGACGTGGCCGCGCTGGGAGGCTCTAGCGACACCAGCATGGGTGGGGGTGGCTTTCTCTGCTGTGCCCTTCCAGTGGGACATGCTGCCAAGCCACACCTTCCTTATTTAATTCTTTTTTGGGGCTTTATTTATTTGTTTTTTCATTTATTTCCCTCTTGACTGAGCACAGGTCATGAGCACTAAGGGATTCCCCCAGCCCCGGCAGGGTGATCCAGCCCTGCCAGCTCCTCTCTAAGTGTGCCACGGCACCAGGGCTTTGTCCCCAAGGTGCCTTTGGGTGTCTTTGCTTTCTGCAGCACCCCGTGACCACCGTGCCTTGCACGGGTCAGTGTGCTTTTTTATCTTGCAAAAGGGTTACTTTTATTTACTTTTTTTTTTTTTGGACCAGAACACCTTTGGCACTTCTATCTTAATATTTAGCTGCTGGCCGCCTTTAAAAGCAAATCTGCCACCCCAAAGTGACCTTTTTGCTCTAACTTTTCCTTGGTGAAGGGTGTCTCCATCCCCACCCAGTGCATTCACTTGGGGCTTTGCTTATCAGGGGCTGATGCTGAGCTGAGTCCGGGTCCAGCCACCTTCACCTTGACCCGTTGGCAGGTTCCTGGTGGCTCGGTGACATGCTCAGCCCCGTGTTCATGGGTGGATGGGGCTGATGTGTGGCTCCAGTTTTGGTGCTTTGGATAGCTTGGAGCAAGAAGCTGCTCCTGGGCACGGGGGAAGGGGGTTTGCAGCCCCAAATCCCGCAGCTTCAGGCCAGGTGTGGGTCCTACAGGGGTTACAGCTGCTCCTCTCCTCTCCCTCAGGACCTGGTGGACTGGCAGAAGCCCCTGCTGTGGCAAGTGGGCTACCTGGGGGAGAAGTACGATGAGTGGGTGCACCAGCCTGTGGATC
>NW_009722617.1:0-239 GCF_000703405.1 Apaloderma vittatum
GTAGCATTAAAATGCTGTAATGGTAGAACTCAAGTTATTCTCTTTTGGAAATGACATATGAGCTATTTTTAATAACTGCTTGGGCTAAAATTGAGACCTGGTCTGAGTACATGAGCGTGCATAGGCTGCTTCCCTGTTCTGGAACCCTGGGAAGGCAAAAGTCGCAGCTGCTTCTGAGAAAAGGTCAGATTGTGTGCTGCTGCTGCTGCTGGGGCAGGGGGGGGTATAACACCACCCGC
>NW_009722617.1:270-5628 GCF_000703405.1 Apaloderma vittatum
CCACCAGCAGCGGCAGCAATAGGGGGTGATTCTCTGTTCGGCAGCAGTATCGACCTAATTTCTCCATAGCTTCCTATTCTGTCTTGGTTCCTTCTGTGATTTGGAGGCAGTTTTCCTGGTATTTCTGAGAAGCTATGGCTTAATTCTGAATAACACCCACCGAAATAATTTCTTTGCAAAAAGAGTTCCATGAAAAAATTAAAACTTTTAATTTCCACTCATCATCACCTCTGTGTCTTGGGCGCTTCAGCCTGTCAGTGACTCAGACCTGTTGAAAACTACAAGACATGCAAGATCTTGAGAGTGTGTGAGCCTTGGAAAAACAAATCAGAACCAGACATGGGTTAGACAGCTACAGATCCTTTCTTGGAGCTACCATGGTGGCAGATTGCTTGGCACTAAAAGATTGTGCAAAACTTAAAGCATTGGTTTTCCCTAGCAAATGAGGTGGAAACGAGAGTACAGGGGGAATCATGTATTTGGCATTGGTAAGACAGAGCTGCTTTCTACTACAGTGCCCAAAATACAAACTAGAAATCAAAAAAGTGGTTTACCAACAAATAAGAAAAAAGTCTGATCCTATTTGAAGAGTAAGTAAGATGTATCAATAGTAGTTGCACTGGTGATCTGCAACTAACAGTCACAATAGGTGAGGAAAATCTGCTAAATGACTTGCTTACTTCAAATGGAGTCTAGATTTTTGCTTTTTGGCTTTTCTTTCATATTTGATCTTGTTAATAAAAAACTCAGTAGATATTAAACGTGCTTTTTGCAAAGTGGCAGGTATTTTCTTTACTGATATTTTTGT
Organism: Apaloderma vittatum; assembly: GCF_000703405.1. Taxonomy (NCBI): domain Eukaryota; kingdom Metazoa; phylum Chordata; class Aves; order Trogoniformes; family Trogonidae; genus Apaloderma; species Apaloderma vittatum. Next base: position 1,079 of record NW_009722617.1, read on the forward strand.
ATCTATTTCTGACTAAGGTAATCAGGAACAACTTAAGTTTTGCTGAATCCTGTTCAGTGTGATGTTGCAGGTGTCTTGCTTTTTGACAGAGGAAACAAATTTTGTTCTAAATTAGTTTTAAATATTTTTTCAGACTACTGTGAAAACTAGAAAACAGGGATGTAGTTAGCTTGAATGCTGGAGTCTAACTTTGTAGTGAGGATAATAGTAACTGACATCACACTGGGGTTCATACAAAAAATAAGTGTGGATCTTTCCAACTAGTTCTTCAAATAATGCTTGGAATAACCAAGCAAGGAGTTATCTAGTAGCATAACTAGAAGCACCTTGTGTAAGAAATGCTGTGCACTTGATTTCTTGCTCTGTTTCACCATATGTTGTCTTCTCTGCCTGTGTCAAAATAAGTACAGAAATTTAGGAAAGCAGAATTCTTCGATGCCCTACCAGTAGCAATTTACACCTACGTTGAACTTGCCGTACCCAGCTGCACGCGGCACTACAAAGTGCAAATGGAAAACGTGATCACTCCCACTTGTGACACAGGAGGTTGTAGAGCTCTGCGCTGCTGAATGTCTGTGTGGATTCATGAGAGAAACTGCAGCTAGAAACAAATAAAATGTATCAAAGCACTTTTTAACTCTAAAGGTAAAACTACTATTCCTTAACAGAGTGTCTAAGAGCAACTTCTTACTGTTGATTACTGTTGAAGCAATAAGGCCCTTCAGTTGTTTATAGTTCAGTGGTTTGAAGCAGTATTTTACTATTTGATTACCAAGTCATTTGTGTTTTGCAGTAGTTCGTTGTTCTAAGGGTGTGTACACACATGCATTTATATATATATTAAAAAAAAGCACAACTAACTCTGAAATGTGTAGGATGCTTGGTTATGTTTTTCAGGTTCATCAGATTTTTCATGGCAAGAATATTGCCTCTTTGTAGAGTACCACATGAAATATTCTGACTGTAACAGGTATCTTATCAAATCTTACCAAAATGGTTCTGAAAGAGGCAAATAATCTCAAAACATGGGAACAGTGCATATATTTTTAAAAGAATGTATGAACACTAGCGAGCCTGAGCGAAATTCTGAAATTCTCACAGTGGCAGTCTAGAAATAATAGCTTAGACATATGACATAAATTTAGATTGCGTATTATGCTTCAAGTTATGCACCTTGATACCAGGCACTTGAAGCATCTTTGTTTTCTTGAATTTTAATGTAGACACACCTAAATAGGTGATAGTAGAGGTATCCCATCCTGGTAATCAATCTGCTGTTTCTGTATTACGCTTCTGTAGTCAGAGAAAAACACCTTCATGTAAAAAATCCTATGGAATAAAATGGCATGTCTTAATGGGTTGTATATTTTAACACTGGAGCAGAGGATTTGAAAGTAGAAATTGGTGCATCAAAACACCTCGTATGTGATAGCTCTAAGTTTTCAGACATGTCAGTAACTATCAGTTACTGACTCTGAAGTGAGTAGTGGAAAGATGGTTTGTAGTGCTTGGGTCTGTGCTATGTGACCTACTGTAAACATTAATTTGAAACACTTTTTATATGTACAGGACTGCTACTTCTTAGCAACTTGTGGTCATCAGGGAGTGTTGTTTTCTTAGCGTTGATATCCCTTTCTGTATACAGGAAGACTGCATCAGCAGAAATCTTTAATGTTGTCAGACATCCTTTCTTTCAGTTCAAGCCCTGACGTGTAGATCTGCAAATCCTATGGTGTCGGCAAGGTCTGGTGCCCAGGATGCTCCTTCTTGAAGCTATCTATGGCCTGATCTGTTTATACTACAGGGAAAGCTGCACTTTCACTTCTTCCTACGCAGTTGGGAATCCTTCCCCATATGCTTTAACAGTACTATCAGAAAAACAGCTCAATTACATGGCACCCTGATGTGACTGCATGCTGCTTTCTCGCACAGTCAGAAAGCCAGAGAAACTAATGAGTGGAGGAAAACTGGTGAAGGACAAGGAAAGAGGAAAAACTGTAAATAATTAAAAGAAATGAGGAAGGAAAAACCAAAATGCACCAAAGGAAATAGAGGGAGGAGATGGGTAGAGTTCCCACACAAAAGGCATTGCTACTGTTGGCTTCACAGTTCAGCACTGGTATAGAAGTAACTTCATTTCTCCACTTCCAGTGTTTTGGTGTTACGCTTTTGATTACTGACTGCTAGCTAACATTGATAGTTGTGTTTAAGAGGACTTGAATGCAGACAGAGGCCACTCGGGAAGTTTTCTTGTTCCCTGATGGTGGTTAAGGAAAAGTGGAGGGAGTACTTTCAGATAGATTTCATCCAGCACAATAACCAGCCTACAGATATGTACTGTAGTTAGGAAGAAATTAAGGTGCTAATGTAGTGTTTGCTTATATATATTTTTACATAATTTGATTTGGTTTATGCACCTATACAGTAGGAAGAGCGATTTGTAAGTGGTCAGTGTGGCAAATGTAGTTGTGTCTCCTGGGCACAAGGGGTGCAAGCAGTTTCAGTATTAATCCTGGGGTGTTTTAGGAGTTACAAGTTTCTGGTCTAACAAGAGGAAGTACAGTGAAGGTGGTGAGCAAAGTTCCGGACTTGGTCCACAACCATGGCATTTGGGATGGTGGATACAAGTTTTTCTGGAAAGACAAGAAAGATGAGGGTGAAGGGTTGCGCCCTCTGTAAGAAGAGCAGCTGGGATGTGTGGAGCTCTTGAATGGATAACAGGCCAGATCAGAACACTAAGGATCAAAGGAGAGATGACTGAAGGTGACATGTTGGTGGATTACCAGCTACTCGTGATGGAGGTCGATTACATTAGTAACTCAGCAACATCTGTGGGTCACAGGTCCCGATTATGGGAAAGGAGTTAATGTCCCTGATAGCTGGAAGGGTAGGATGGTGGGATGAAAGGAATCCATCAGATCTCAGGAAGCTTTCTTGGTAGATGTACTGAGTGGGTCAACCAAGAGTGTTACACAAATAGATGCCCAATAACAAGAATTGTTTAGGAATATGATAGTATAGCAACCCTGGTGGTAGTTATGGTTGTACGGTAGAGCGCAAGATGCTTAAGCAAGTGAGGAGGGCAAGTCCTTGGACTTAAGCAAACTCTGGATCATGTGGGTAACTGGTAAATGGGATGCCATGGGTGGCAGCTCTAGAAGGTGAAGGGAGCATAGGAAAGCTGGCAGAGTTTTAAGGGGAAGCTTTTCCCTATGCAGGAGTGGCACATCAAATAGGAGAAGTTGATGAGCGGGGACACCAGCTAGGCTAAACAGGAACACCTGCCTGGACTTCCTTGCAAAGCTGTCGTGGTGGAAGCAAGAACAGGTTACAGTGAACGAGTTATTAGAAATGTTGCCAAGGCATGTCGGGATGATGCTGACACACATAAGGGCTTGTGGAATCTCATGTTGCTCTGAAAACTATGTTAACAGGAAGAGGCTGAACAAGGAACATGTAGGCCTATTGAATGTGAGCACAGGTAAGGCCAAGGGACTTAGAGCTGCCTTTGCCTCAGTCGTCCTGACCCGTGTGCTTGGAGGCAGTATTCAGGCAAGTGAAGAACTGTCAGCAGTGAATGAGGATCAAGACAAGGATTTTTTTCGAGAACTTGACCTGGATGAATCCGAGACCAGCTGGGCTGCATCTGAGGTTGCTGAGAAGAGACTGCTGATGCCTTGAGAGCAGCCACTTTCTGTACTTTTTAGAGTGGGGTGAGAAGGGTCCGCAACAACTGCAGCAAGGCAAACTTTGCACCCATTTTCAGGAAAGGCCAGAAGGACATTTGGGGAACCATGAAGAAATCAGTCCCTGGGAAAATCATTTGAGACCCCTTGGAACAGACTTGCTTTTGTGTTTTTCATGTGTCTAGAGCGGGTTCCGTCATGCCTCACTAACTATTTGCCTTCTATGATAAAATGGCTGCATCCGTAGGCATGGGGATGGTACTGGATGCCATGGCAACTTTAGTAAGGTGCTTGGCACTGGCTCCTGTGCTATTTTTGTGCATTCTTAGGATTCTGTAGTCTGGGTGGGTGGACAGCTAGGTGGCTAAAAAGCTTGTTGCATGGTTGGGCTCAGTTGTACCTTAATGGGTTGCACTTTGCCTGGAGGGCAGCCCCAAATAGAGGCCTGTTGTATTTTAGAATCTTTTTCAAGGACCTGGAGGAGATGACAGGATCCCCTGTTGCTGTGTTTGCACATGGCCACATGCTGGGGGTGCTGCTGTCCAGAAGGACCTGGACAGGCCGAAGAACAGGGCAGCATGAACTTTTTGAAATTTAACAAGGAGGCATTTTGCCTCTGGGAAGGGAAGGGCACCTTGCAAAGATCCAGACTGGGCACTGCCTGTCGGGGTAGCAGCTCTCTTGCAAAGGCTGTGGGCGTGTAGCAGGCAGCAAGCTGACCCCACGACAGCGGGCCAGGAGCTTGGAGAAAGTGACTGTCTCCTGCTATCTGGCACTCACTGGGGTTCTAGACCGGGTATTGTGTCCAGGTGTGACACTGTCCCCGCACCCTCCTGTGATAAGTTGTTAAACAGCTGGGACAAG
>NW_009722618.1:0-204 GCF_000703405.1 Apaloderma vittatum
TGGAGGGAATGGGGGACAAATTCTCCCTTCCATAAATGAATTTCCCAAAGCGCTTCAGGCCACCGAACCCCGCGCCGCAAAGAGCCATAAACACTTATTACTTTTAAACGAGCAAAATCAAAGCCGGGGAGCTGGGGGCTCTCCCGCCTTCCTCCAGCTGGAAGAATGAGCCCCGGCCGGGGGGCACCGCTTCGCCCCCCACCT
>NW_009722618.1:444-730 GCF_000703405.1 Apaloderma vittatum
AACTGAGTGCACTCACATTCCTGCCGGGTTATTAGGAGAGAAAGGGCGAGGGCCCAGAGTAGATATTTTAGTGTCACTTGATTTTATACATTGCACAGATTTATTTTTGATTTTTCTTTTATTTTTTTTTAAAAACCTTGCTCTTCCCTTTCCAAAGAAGAACGCAAAGCCTACGGGCACCCACCTTACAGGGTGGCGACCGGGCAGCTTTTACCAATTTGTTTTTTTTAAATACATTATTTTTTTTTTCCTCAGGTCTGAGTTTCAAGCCTTTCCCCGCCTCTCC
>NW_009722618.1:1151-2841 GCF_000703405.1 Apaloderma vittatum
GTCCCCACGTCGCCCCCACAAAGCGCAGAAGAAAGGCAGGAGCCACCCTGAGCTCCACGGCCCCCGACAAAAGCTCCCCAGCTCCGCACTGCAAATTCCATCCCTTCTCCCCCACATATTCCCAGTTTAATTGACCCAGGGTGGAAGAAATAAAAAAAAAAAATTCAAAAAAAGAAAAAGGAGGGGAACGGGATAATTTTTTTTCCAAATCTGATTATTTTCTCCATCTACCAACCCCTGGGGGTTGGCAGGATTTTAATTTATTTTTTTTTTTGGTGGGGTGGAAATTAAAAAAAAAATCAACCACACAATAATAAATTAAGAGTTAGATTTCAAAAGAGCCAGAGACTTCGCTACATTTAATTGAGAATAGGGGGAGGCACGAAAGGGAAACCCGTCCACGCAAACACACGGGGACCAGGGTCACGCCGCCCGCGCAAGACACATGTTGGGTTGATTTAACATCAAATGCCTGTTCCCCGGCGTAACACGTTGCTCGCGTAAATTTTTAACGCACAAGGAGAAATTTGTAAAAGTAAATCCTACTTCTGGTTTGGGTTAAAACCAACCCAACCCTTTTTTAATACAGAAACTAATAACAATTTTATTGTATGCCCCACAGCTTTACGACACAGCTCGCGGAAAAGTGAGGTCTTAATCCGACGCTAAGTTGGTTCGGAGCATGGTAAAAGGCAAATCTCTGGGTACCGATGGGGATGGAGGAGCTGCCTGAAGCCGAGGAGGAGGGATTCGGACACAAATTCCTCCAGGACTATATTAAGAAGAGTCAAAAAAAAAAAAAACCCAACCCAAAAAAACCCCCACAACCCCAGCGTAAGTTTTCCAAGCGGGCGCTTCCCCACCGCTACTCGGAGCAAAGCAGAGTTTGCAGCAGCTCGTGAATTATTCCTGCTTTCATCCGTGTTAAAAAGTGCACAGGAAGGGAGAGAGGGAAAGCGACAGCCCTTCACTTATTTCTTTTTTAAAAGGGAGGGGGGGGAAGAAAAAAAAAAAAAAAAAAAAGGAGGAATCACTCCCAAATGGAGAAAAGAAAAACCAATTCCACTCCACTTGTTCTCTCCTATACACACCTTGGAAACGCGCCTGCCAACTCAAAACAGATTTCCCACCGCCAAAAAGAAATATTCGGAGCAATGTGCTGCTAACGCAGCACTTTCTGAAGTGCCTTTTCTTTTTTAGCGGGGGAGAGAGGGGAGAAGAGACAGAGGCGCGTTTGTTTATCACGCAGGCGAGCGAGATGGATCAGGGAAGAACAGAAATATCCCAACTTTGCCGGGGCTGGGAGAGCATCTCGCAACGAAGGCGGACGTCGGGCTGGGAGCGGGATGGAAGAGGCTGCTCCGGGGTTCCCAGCGACCAGCTCCGCTGAACCGTATCTGCCTGCCCGGGAATTTCTGAACTCCCAGAAGATGACGGCTCCGTAATAAAAAGCTCTTTCCAAGCAGGTTATTAGCGCCGATATTATTAAGAGTCAGTGCCGGTAGTGTCCCAGCCAGCCCGCCGAGACCTCCCGCAGGCAGCGGGCATCGCGGTGAGGTTGTGAAGACCTCTCTCCCCCCGCTAGAAAAACCCTCAAAGCCAACAAAATTTGGAAAGAAACATCCCACCCTCGTTCCCCCTTTCAGACAAAGCCACACCAAAACCTCCCAAACTTTGCGACCGGGTGCAA
>NW_009722619.1:0-20451 GCF_000703405.1 Apaloderma vittatum
GTAGGGAACTTCCTCAGACTGTGGCAAGAGCTCTGCCTAGAGGGCTTAGAGGCTTGAGTGGAAATTCTTAAGTACCAAAATATCCAAAGATTTTACAGTATCTAATTCTCAACAGTATCAAGAAGACCTGGATACCCACAGGACTGATAATGCAGGCAGGTGATACCACTACCAACACAGTCTTCAACAGAATCCATTATCAACAATCTGGTATGCCTGATTTGCGGAGGACATGGCTGCCCCATTCCTACTTTAAAGAGTTTGGCTTTTATTTTTGGTACTGGTGATTTTGGCTCTTACATATCCCACATTTGTTCCTTACACATGACAAAAATAATAGTAGTTTATAATGAGCTATTCCTTCATCACCAACTTATGGCATCTCTCATTTTCATATCCTGACTGCTAAAGCATTTTCAGCTTCCAAATGCTGGTAGTAGCTAGAAATAGAAAATGCTGACTGGAAGGCACAGCACTATAGGGGCAAGAAGAAGGAATTCAAATATGTTCATTCTAACAAATAACAATTATTGTTTTAAACTCTTTATTTAGTGAATAAAATAGTAATGCCCAACAGGCATTTTAGGAACTGGCAACAATAGCTACAATTTGTTTCCCAAAACTCAGAACAACTTGTATTCTCATTGAAACAATAACACTTTTCATAATGGATAGGCCTGTCGAGTAGAAAGAAAAAGAATAATTCAAATAATGATGATTACAATATGTGCCAGATATGAGCAGACAATGTCACATATATAAATTCTCTTCCAGTCTGTTAACAGCTATTTCCTTTAGTGTTATCATATTGTGATAATTTCTATTTACATTTTCTCACTTGAAATCCCTTTATTGAAAAGCCCCAAAGTAGAATACAATGCATTTTGGAGATCCTTAGCAAGAAAAAGATTGTGGCAGATTCTTTGTACTAGCGTGTTTCACTAGGGGGAACACCAGGAAATCTCTGATGATTGAGAGCGACCTCATTGCTCTCTACAGCTTCTTCAGGAAGTGAAGCAGAGAGGGAGGTGCGGAGCTCTTTTCCCTGGTATCTAGGGATAAGACATGTGGGAATGGTTCAAAGCTGTGCCAAGTAATGTTTAGACTGGACATTGGGAAGCATTTCTTTACCAAGATGATGCTCAGACACTGGAACAGGGTTCCTAGAGAGGTGGTTGACCCCTGAGTCTGTCAGTGTTTAAAAGGCATTTGGGCAATGCCCTTAACGACATACTTTAACCTTCGGTCAGCCCTGGAGTGGTCAGGCAGTTGGAGTGGATGATCATTGTAGGTCCCTTGCAAATGAAATAGTAATTCTATTCTATTCTATTCTATTCTATTCTATTCTATTCTATTCTATTCTATTCTATTCTATTCTCATTCTATTCTATTCTCATTCTAATTGTAACTCTAATTCTAACTCTAATTCTAATTCTAATTCTAATTCTAATTCTAATTCTAATTCTAATTCTAATTCTAATTCTAATTCTAATTCTAATTCTAATTCTAATTCTAATTCTAATTCTATTCTATTCTATGCTTCATGCAGTAGCCATAGATATTTACAAGAAGACAAAAACAGCTTAGTCGCTTTCCAACAAGTATGGAGAAGAAGGGCCTTTGTGTAGGCATCTGTTGACCTCGCTAAATCACCACGCTAAGGAACGATACACAATTTCTAGATCACCATCTGCCTACACATTCCATTAGGGTATCTTGGTCTGAATCAGTGCTGACTTAGAGGTGCTTAAGTGCAGCACTTGTCAAACATATGCACCTATAACGTTGTTGGATGTTTTGTGTTATCTAGGAGTGCAGCCAGCATACTCCACATGAAATGATTATGCCTGAAATTACAGTAATACCTAGTTTTTTGACACCCCAGACCTGCTCTCACTGACCAACCACAGCAACAGTTGTCAGTTCACCCACAAAGCTTGACTGATTTTGCCAAGCCAGGATATATTCTTCATATTAGTGAGCACAATTTATCAGCTGATCTATTAACAATTCACATACACTCTGAAAAAAAGTGAGAGAATAAGCACTGATGGGCAAGAGGTACAAAGCTCTCCAAAGATATTTAAGCTCAAAGCACATAAAATGAATGCACAAAACTGTGCACATCAGTTAGATTCTTCATCACTCAGACCCAAAGCCAAGATTGTAATCCAGATGACTTCATCTATAAAAATTTCCTTTAGGGAAAAAAAAAATAATTCCATGAAGAGAATGGGTGTGTTTATCTTTAAATTGAATTTAACGTAAGCATCACAGATAGCTTTCAGTTACAAAAGTTAAAACATACAGGAATAAAAACAGTCAAGGATCAGCTAAAAGACCTTACTTCACCATCAGGTACTTTACTGCACTGTGGTCACATTGGTTGGAGAGCCAAGCTGCTAACTTTGAGCCAATACAGATTTAGTTTAGGGTTTACTTATATGCACACGTCTGGCACAAAACTCTGGAAGAAAATAAAACAGATTTTGTTCTGAAATATGAAATAAGTTACTTAAAATGCATGACCTCAGTGTGCTTCAGAAAAATATTTTTAATCTAAATGTAGTTGTTTTTTCACCCTTGCCTCCAGCCACAAGGTCATCGGTTGTTATTTTCATCAGGCAGGTAATACATATAGAAAGGTAAGTTTGAAGTATATGTGCAGTGAAATATTTAACCAAACAAACACTATCCTAGATTACTTACGGGTACAAAATACTGTTTAAAAGAAAGATAAAAATATGCCCTAAGAGAAACAGCATTTTTAGTGTGCTGCAAAAATGTGCTATTCTCCTTCCTTTGCTTTCTCCTCCACCATTCTGATTTCTCATATACTCTTAAAATATTTAGAAGTTCTTCCCTGAAGGACTTTCTGACTTCTCTAACTTTTGTAACTCTTAAAAATTGGAACTTTCTCCTGCTATTTGATAACACCATATAATAGAGCATATCCTTTTCTGCTGTCACTGGTAGTTACATCAGGCTCTGTGTGATTTAAGATTCAAGCATTATGTTCGTTCTTTGTATTTATTCTAAAAAGACATCTACAGAGTTTAAAGGAGGTAATTTCACTTACCTTATCTTTGCTCCCTCTAGATAGTATCTCAGTAGGAAAAAAAATTACCATTCTAATAGACATGAGGATTGATTTGAAGATGAATTTTACAGCATACAAAACCCTGAAGAAAATTAGCATAGAGAGATATTGTTCAGTGGTGATGTTGCAGGGCTTCAGCAGAATTCCAGCTGAAGTCAACACCATGAGTAGATTCTGTTTCAACAGCTGCATTTAAGAATATTTTCTACCCCATAAGTTGTTGTTGCTACATGTTGCCAAAAAGATGACGATCCACAGTACAACTTTGCAGAACAAAGCAGAATAATGCATAGGCTGTATTTTGTATGTGAGTTTTTAAGAATCCAATATTTTTCAGTCTAATAGTGGAAACAGTAGAAAAGAGTTTTTCACAATTTTAGAAGTGTTGTTGCATTCTTTGCTGAAAAACTCAATTCAGTTAATTTTCAGTGGAAAACATCTATTTAGTCGCTTTAAAAAATAAGAAGAAAAAAGAAAAAAATTATGTGAAGGTCTTTTTTGCCTGTATATATTACATGTAATTCCCCTCACATTATCTATGCTCTTCAGGGAGATAAACTGACTGTGAGCCTTGCAAACTGCAAAAAGGAAAAGTAATAGCCCATGTTTAAGTTAATATTTACAGTTATGCACAACAGCCTGTGAATTCCATCTTGTATTATAGTATGAGATAATTAAGATGGACCTCTAGTAGAAAATTCAGCTTAGACAATCATCTTTTAGTTCAGAGATCAGAGGAACAACCTCTGCACAATGCCACTAGGGAAGTGGACACAGTAACTCTCTGTAATTCCTGCTTAAACGTTTAGAAGTCAACGGGCATGGAAGTTCTCCTTCTATGACCCTTAAATTAAAAACTACGCCAGAGCTCCCACCTGGGCTGCAGTTACCAATTTTTTCCCCATGGAAACCAGAGAGCAGGAGGTGGTCAGTGCTTGTTCAGATGATACTTCAATTAGAATTACCTGAAGTCTGCACCTGCAGGCTGCAAGTCAAGAATACACCCGAATGCGTAGATTCATAGAATCACAGAATGGTTTGTGTTGGAGGGGACATTAAAGATCATCTAGTTCCAACCCCCCTGCCATGGGCAGGGACACCTCCCACTCAACCAGGTTGCTCAAAGCCTCATCCAATGTGGCCTTGAATGCTTCCAGGGAGGGGGCATCCACAACTTCTCTGGGCAACCTGTTCCAGTGACTCACCACACTCACAGTAAAGATCGTCTTCCTTACATCTAAACTAAATGTATTCTCTTTTAGTTTAAAACCATGACCCCTCATCCTATCACTATACTCTCTGAAAAAGGGCCCCTCATCTTTTTTCCTGTAGCCCCCTTTAAGTACTGGAAGGCCTCCGTAAGTTCTCCTAAGAGCCTTCTGTTCTCCAGGCTGAACAGCCCGAGCAAATTCATACACAGCCAGTACCAAGATCAACACCAAAGGCAATGGCTATGGACAAATTCTCTCAGAAACCTCTCTAGAAAAGATCACCTTTGCCAAACAGGTATAAGCCATGAAGTGATAAATTAAGGATCAAGAACCTTCTCATCATGAGGAAATCCAAGCTCATTTTTTCACAGAAAGAGGCAAACTCCCCAGGCTATCAGCTGGTCTGGGGAGCAGGACAGGGACTGCTAGCCCTCCCGCTGAAGTCAAACCATTGTTTCCTCTGGTGTCCAAAAGTCAAAGCATCAGTAGGAGAGCAAGCAAAGGGGATTAGACTGCACAGCTTCATGGTGTTGGTACTTCACAGGAAATATGAAACTAGGCTTTGCTCCCAGGACTATTCCCATTCACGTTCTGCAGCTCTAAAATACAGCCAGCATCGCAAAGCAGGTCAAAAAACAGCAAATGACCAAATATTAAGGCCAAGCAGGGTAAAAGATCCATTATTCCTCTTCCATACTGGATCCCTTCCACTGTATTGTAGAAATGGTCTCCTTCTCACTTACTCTTTTCCTGATTTTGTGAGGGCTGCACCTTGGCTACAGAGTGGAGATCCTTCAAGAGAAAGGAGGAAAAATGCTGTCCATAAAAGAGGCAGAGCTCTTCTGCCCTAATGGTTAAACAGGGGTGGAAGTTTGAACAGGGTTTGGCATGGCTGATTGTCTTTGTGAATTCAAATTGTCTCTAGAGATGTAAGGAATCTTACCCATGTTTTCCATTTCCCAGGCACGTATTCAAACATCTGCATTCAAATACCCGCATTCTTAGGCAAAAAAAGCAACTTTTTACTACTCTTGAGTAGGTCTTAGAAACAGTGATTCTTGCTCAGTTAGATAGGTATATTCACAAGGTATACTAGTATTCTGAGAGGATAAAAGCTACACATTTACAGTTTTGAATCAGAAGCCTCATATCCCTCAAGGAAGAGATGAGAAGCAGTGCTGCAACTTTTGCTTTCTACTGACAAGCCCTTTGGAGACATCTGGCTATTAATCAATCATGCAAGAGAAAAATGTGTCTAATTTAAATACTCTAAATCCCCCTATCTCTGCTCCTGTTAACCTGTCTCATCTACTGAGGTAATGCAATGTAAATTACTTTCTATGTGCTATCTATCTATCAGCATATCAGAAGGAAAATAATTTCCCTAACACACAGAGTGTGCCATCAATCATGATTAGGTATGTGCAAATATACTTGAAAAGTAGTTGAGTTTCAGTAATCTGTACCCTTTTCTTTTATATTTTCTTTAGAGGAAATAAACTCTGCAATATTCTGTGATGATGAATTTGTGCTGTGTCACAAATGTGATGTGGAAGAAAGCTGTGGCATCTATGAAGTCCTGCCATTGCCCATCACTCATGTTCATGCACTTAAAGAGCAGATTTGTTGCAATTGCACTTGCTTGGAAGATCAAAAGACACTGCACATACAAGGCAGACGGCTGTTACATGCTGCAAACGTCTCTAATCTCTTTACCTTGACAACTAAGTGTAAAAACAAGCTTTTTAGAGTAGCCAGTTCTGGATTCTGATTTCAAACTGCTACATATGTGAAATTACAAGAGGTGTTTACTATTCTTCCCCTTTAACACGGACTTAATCTGTTGATTTCAGACAATAAACTCAGTAATGTAGCAGTCAAAAACTCACCTGTTAGACATGCTTGTTTTTTCAGACAAATACTGTGCTGAAGATCACTGGATCACATTAGGTATTTTCTTAATTTAAAAAAATACTACAGTAAACTGGACATGTGGATATTAACTGATCTGAAGTGAATAGATGGCAGACAAAATTCTTCTCTCATCTGGAGTAGATTCATTGGCTTCAGTGGAACTATTCTGGATTTACAGTGATGTAATTTGGAACAGCATCTGGCTTCAGATATATAAGAAAGGGCTCATGGTAATGGTTTATATCACTGACTACTTATTGCATACTTTTGCTATGCTTTTCTTCGCTCTTACTAGTAACACATTACCGTTGGCTTTACTTCTCTTGTACCTCACATAAGGCCTCTAAGAGGGCCTTGCAGAATGGGGAAAGTATACATTTCCCTCAGATCACCTCTGTGTGGCACCTCTCATAATTTAGTTAAAAACATAATCTATGATTATCTTCTCTTTTTGCTTTGCATATTACATTATGGAATGCAGACAAAGGAAAAGCACTCTGTTGTGTCTGCTCCTCACATAGAGTGAGGATGCAGAAGGCAGAGGCATTTAGCTGGCTAATATCCTTCAATTCATGTGACTTTTCTTAAAGGCTCCTCTCTTTTTTGAGCAAAAGCATGTTGTGTTGACAGGTATCCATTCTAGTCACCTTAGCACAGCATTGTTATTATTCCCTTATAAACAAATAAGTAGAGTGCAGAACCTGCCCTCTCTCAAACCCATGGGCAAACTCTGCCTTGCTTTACTCCAGCATGACACGCACTCAGGGTTGCTACAGAGTCAAAAGGAGAGGGACACTGAAAATTACTATTTCGCTGTCACCTTGTGGATATCTTTAGTATGTCCTTTTTTTGATTGCAAGGCTTTCAACATTGTGTACACCCTGACCACAAGCTCTGAGTACAATCTAGTCTGCCTTCATAATCTGTTAATAAGATGTTTTGAATTTTGATGGAAGAGTATTTAGTAAAACTACAAGGCAAAGGGAAATAAATATGTAAAGACACTAAATACCATTAAGAAATCAACTTCTGCTATTATACCACACATGCCACAGTTGTTTTGTGTTATGTGTTGCAAAACTAAAGCATCTGAGCTTTTAATGGCAAAGCAGTACTTTGCAAATATGTTTGGAAATATTCACATGTGTTTCTGTTTAATCTTATGACACTTGTTTTTCCAGCTTGAAAATTTAATTCAAAGATCGCAATTTATGTAATTAATGTTAGATATGTAATTAATGTGTTGGTTTAGTCCAAGCGGCTACAAGGACAGTTGTGGTAACCAAAAGCAATATTTGTATCATTCGCCTTTCTTTGAACCCCTAATTAAGTAACACTTGCTCCAATAAAAACTAATATTGCAGTTGACTCTATTTACTCTATTTCATTACAGTTGGCTTCCTTTTAGATTTTTTTCCCAAATCTACTCATGGAGAAAATATAAATAGTATACTTTTTTTTTTTTTTAAGGCAGCTCTATCCACCATAATAGATTACAAATTTGTCACCTTGAATCAATTTTTGTTCACAAGTTCAAAAGGAAATATAAGTGCTTGAGGGCCCAGAAATATTGTACATGTGGATATTATTAAAGTTTATTGAAATCCTTCACCACTGAGAATTGTTTCTGTTTTGTTTTGCAACACGTACAGCACTAATGTTAAAATGCTAGTGCCTTTATTGTCTAGAAACTAAATTGGCAATGCGGGTTTGACTTTGAGGACTACTGATTCTGACTAGAGGTACTAGTATATTTATACAAGGATTCATTTAATTACAATATGACAATTTCTGCTTCTCTAATTTAGTAAAAATGTGTTTTTACATAGTTTCTTGTACAACATTTTCCCACGATGACATCTATTTTCAAATAAAAACTGCTTCTGTTAGCAACATCAATAGTAATTCACTTAAACTCTTCTCCTTGTAATAGAGCAGAGAGAGAAAATGGAAACTTAAGATTCACGAGACTCTTAGTTTAAGACTTAATGACAAGACTACATCTGGCATCAATATAGTTGCTTGGGATCTTGACCACATCTTAAATAAAGTGGTAAGTTCCACCAAAAGGGTACATCTTGCTGGCTGCTAACTACAACCTCCATAACACTGAGCCTGTGCAGGGGAGGAATGCAAAAATTCTCGGCTGAAGGAAGAAAATGAAACTACATTTCTAATTACACTTCTATCAGTGGTGTTAATGGGAAGTTGAGCTCTTAAAGCCCCTATTAGGACATGTGTTCTTTGAAATTGTATAGCATACTGTCAGGAGTTAACGTGAGAGGAGTTTTGGTTGTTTAGAGGGTTTTTTTCCCCCCTTGTTTTGGACTAATTTCTTGTTACACAGAATTAATTAAGCCCTTGAAAATATTTCTTCTTTTAAAGAAAAAGATTTACAATCTCAGAAGGAAAAAAGTAGATCAGTTGTTGCAAGCAAGAAGCCATGTACCTTATGGACAATCTGGTGAGACTTTTCAATGGGTGAGGAAGGCAGCTCAGAGAGCTGTGGGCAGGGTAGCACAGGAGCCGGCAGCAACCAGGGTGAAAATTTCACTGCTTCCCTTATAACATTTGTTTTGCTAAAGAGCAGAACATACATAGCACAAGGAGGGTCTGGTCGAAGCTGTGAAGGTTGAGGGCAGCCTTGGCTGCAGCAACCAGGAGACGGCGGAGTTCAGGATCTTGCATGGTAGGAACAGAATACCAAGCAGGATTGCAACCCTGGACTTCAGCAGGGCCAACTTTGGCATTTTCAAGAAATTGTCAGAGGAAATCCCATGCGACAGGGTATTAGAAGTTAAAAGGGCTATATTGGGTTTGCTTGGCCAGATTTCAGTGGAGGGGAGCTGTAGGGGTGGTTTCTGCAAGAAGCTGCTAGAAGCTTCCCGAGTCTGACAGAGCCAATGCCAGCCAGCTCCAAAGAGGGACTCGCCGCTGGCCAAGGCTGAGCCTGTCAGTGATGACAGGATGGGAACGCCTCAGTGAAAACATATTTAAGAAGCAGGGAAAAGATCTGTGCCACAACAACTGGCAGAGAGAGAGAGAGAGAGGAGTGAGCACATGAGAAGACCCCAAGGTCAGTGATGAAGGGAGGGGCTCCAGGCACCAGAGCAGAGTCCCCCAGGCCATGGTGAAGACTGTGGTGAAGCGGGTT
Source organism: Apaloderma vittatum (assembly GCF_000703405.1). Classification (NCBI taxonomy): domain Eukaryota; kingdom Metazoa; phylum Chordata; class Aves; order Trogoniformes; family Trogonidae; genus Apaloderma; species Apaloderma vittatum. Next base: position 9,380 of record NW_009722619.1, read on the forward strand.
GTCCCCCTGCAGCCCATGGGTGTGACAGGGTGTAGATGTCCACCTGCAGCCCGTGGAGGACCACATGCTGGAGAGGGTGGATGCCTGAAGTGGCCTGTGACCCCATGGGAAGCCTGTGCTGGAGCAGGTTGCTGCCAGAACCTGTAGCCCTTGGAGAGACACAAGCCCATGCTGGAGCAGGTTGGCTGGCAGGACTTCTGTGACATGGCAAGAGACTTGCACTGGAGCAGTTTCCCCTGAAGGACTGCATCCCATGGGGAGACTCATACTGGGGAAGATTGCCCCTCATAAGAGGATTCATGTTGGAGAAAGGTGTGTTAAGATTATCTCCTGTGAGAGGGACCCACAATGGCCCAGGGGAAGAGTGAAGAGTCCTCCAGAGGAAGAAGCAGCGGTGGAACCAACATCAGCTGAACTGACCGTAACCCCCATTCCCTGTCCCCCTGTGCTGCTCAGGGGGAGGAGGTGGATAAACTGGGATTGATGCTTTGCCCAGGAGGAAGGGAGGGAGGAGGGGAAAGTGTTATTTTTTTTAAGACCTGTTTTTATTTCTCACTACTCTTCTCTGATTTGTTCTTTAATAAATTTAACTAATTTCCCCAAAATCAAGTCCATTTTGCCCAGGATGGCATATGCAGGTGATCTCCTTCTCCTTATCTCAAACCTTGGGCCCTTCGATATATTTTGTCCCCTTGTATAGCAGAGAAGGGAGGGTGATAGAGTGGCTGTGTGGGCACCTAGCTGCTGGCCGGGGTCAAATCACTACAAGGGCCCAAGATAGTTGGTTAATATTCAAGAACCACTTCTTCCAAGCTCAAAATCAGTGTACCCCAAAGGACAGGAAATCAAGAAAGAGAGCCAGGAGACCTGTGTGGTTAAAAAGGGAACTGCTGGGCAAACTCAGGTGGAAGAAGAGAGTCTACAGATAAGAGAAGGAGGGGCTGGCCACTTGGGTGGAATATAAGACTATGGTCAGAGGATGTAGGCAACTAGGAAAGATAAGGCCTCCTTGGAATTAATCCTCACAAGGGAGGTCAAGGACAACAGAAAGGCCTTTTGAAATACATTGCAGACAAAACTAACACTAGAGGCAATGTAGGCCCTCTGGTGAATGAGGTGGGTGCCCTGGTGACAGAGGATCCAGAGAAGGCAGAGGTACCAAATGCCTTCTTTGCCTCTGTTTATACTGCTGGAGGCTGTCCTCAGGAGCCCCAGAGCCCTGAGGCCGCAGAGGAAATCAGGATAAGGGAGGAGTTTGCCCTGGTTGAGGAGGACTGGGTTAGGCATCAATTTGAACACTTGAACGTCCATAAGTCCATGGGCCCTGATGGAATGCACCCGGGAGTGCTGAGGGAGCTGGCAGGAGTCATTGCTAGGCCACTCTCCATCATCTTTGGGAAGTCGTGGACAACAGGAGAGGTGCCTGAAGACTGGAGGAAAGCGAATGTCACTCCAGTCTTCAAAAAAGACAAGGAGGACCCAGGTAACTACAGACTGGTCAGCCTCACCTCCATCCCTGGAAAGGTGATAGAACAGCTTATCCTCAGCGCTGTCTCTAGGTTTATCAAAGATAAGAGCGTCATTAGGAGCAACCATCATGGATTTACCAAGGGGTTTGACAGATGGTGGTAGTGCAGTGGATGTGGTTTATCCAGATTTCAGGAAAGCATTTGACACCGTCTCCCACAGCGTCCTCATGGCCAAACTGAGGAAGTGTGGTCTGGATGACCACGTAGTAAGGTGAGTTGTGAACTAGTTGAAGGAAAGAAGTCAGAGAGTTATTGTCAATGGGACAGAGTCTACTGGAGGTCTGTATCTAGTGGAGTCCCTCAGGGGTCAGTACTGGGATCAGTACTATTCAATATATTCATCAGTGACCTGGATGAGGGATTAGAGAGCACTGTCAGCAAGTTTGCTGATGACACAAAACTGGAAGGAGTGGCTGACACACCAGAAGGCTGTACTGCCATTCAGTGAGATCTGGACAGGCTGAAGAGTTGGGCAGGGACAAATTTTATGAAATACAACAACGGCAAGTGTAGAATCTTGCACCTGGGAAAGAACAACCCCAGGTACCAGTATAGGTTGGGGACTGACCTGCTGGAGAGCAGCATAGGGGAAAGGGATCTGGGGGTCCTGGTGCACAGCAGGATGACCATGAGCCAGCAATGTGCCCTCATGGCCAAGAAGACCAATGACATCCTGGGGTCGATTACAAGGAGTGTGACTAGTAGGTCGAGAAGGGTTCTCCTCCCCCTCTACTCTGCCCTGGTGAAGCCACATCTGGAATATTGTGTCCAGTCCTGGACCCCTCAGCTCAAGAGAGACAGGGAACTGCTTGAGAGAGTCCAGCACAGAGCCGCAAAGATGATGAAGGGAGTGGAACATCTCCCTTATGAGGAAAGGCTGAAGGAGCTGGGTCTCTTTAGCTTGGAGGAGACTGAGGGGTGACCTCATTGATGTTTATAAATACGTAAAGGGTGAGTGTCAGGAGGATGAGGCCAGGCTCTTCTCAGTGATGTCCAATGATAGGACAAGGAGCAACAGGTGTGAGCCAAAGCACAGGAGGTTCCACAAAAATATCAGGAAAACTTTTTCACTGTGAGGGTGACAGAGCACTGGCACAGGCTGCCCAGGGAGGTTGTGGAGTTTCCTCCTTTGGAGACATTCAAAACCCATCTGGACGTGTTCCTGTATGACCTACTGTAGGTGGTACTGCTCTGGCAGGAGGGCTGGACTAGACGATCTTTCAGGGTCACTTCTAACCCCTGACATTCAGTGATTCAGTGATTCAGTGATTCTGCGTTCTTCTGATTCTGTGATACTGGTGTCTAATGAGTTTCCATGACTGTTTTAGAGGGTCAGTTTGCATTGTTCTTTCTAATCTAGAGAAACGTAGAGAGCATCTTCCACAAGGAGCTGTATATTCCAGGAAAAAAAAAATAAAATTTCATGATTTCACATGTTTGAGTTTTAGCAGGGCTACCTGTGAAAGCATTTTACTCAAAAGCAGAAATGTCTGAAAATGAGGAACAGATTTATATTAGTAACGAAGATTAAGGTGAGATTTCACAGTCTTACAAGTGTCTTTTGCTCTTTCACATTAAAGTGTTAATGTCATTCCAGCTTTGTAAAAAAAAAAAATTCTTCTCAAATATATACACCGAAAAACAGTTTTTGCTTTATTCTGAAGAATGAAACCAATGCATGTGCTGTATAATGATATTTAATTTGGGGCTTTTAAGTTGCAGTAAGGATGTTTTATGTGGCTTTCTTAGCAACCGCAGACTTAAAACTGGTCTAACCAGCTGGGCCAGATTTCTTTCATGTAAAAGTATCTTTTACTTCCATAGAGTTGCAGTCCTAACTCTTGCTTCGTTCATCAGGGGGTAGTAGGAAGTGACCACAAAGACATTTAAATGCACGGATTGGCAGGTACAAGAATTTCTCTGTGTCTTTGACACTTCAATTAAGACAGAGAAACCTCTTCACGAGAGCATGGCCCATCTCGCTTTATACCGGGTCTTTGCTGTGAAACTTGTTTAAAATGTATCTGAGCATGGAAAAATCCCTTGTTACCACTTTTCAGCCCAGCTCCTGGTGTGATGGGTCCCTAGCAAGAGAAAGTGGCCAAGCTGGTACCTGACTGGAGGAGAGGCTGTTCCACCAGCAGAAAAGTACTCCTGGAAGAACAATGGATACCCACAAGAGGTAACTGTCCCAGCTCAGTCAGCAAAGCTGAACAGTAGAAGCTTGGTAGTAGAGTCAACTAAATAATCTAGGATCTGATCCTACTCGAAGATGCCCTTTTTTTTTTTGCACACTGGTTTATGTCTGTTGCTCTGTCAGGGTGGATATCCCATCAGTTTTAGTTCTGTGCTTCCGTTTGGTGTTACTGAAGAGCTGAACACTGGGAAAAAAACCTTTTATGGAGCTGACTAGGAAGACTTACACTGTGTAGTGCCTACTCCATATTCAATTTAATCAGCATTAAGTATTCAGTCTACATGTGGATCACTTTGGGGCTTTAATGATGCTTTAAGGAAACATCAAACAAAAGCATGAATGCATATGTAAACATATCATATGGCAAGAACCTCTGATGTTTAAAGGTCAACGTTTGGTTTGATAAGCTATATCTATGTAACATTTTCATATTTACTAAATAAACAGAATGCTACAGGAGTGGGTGTCTATGTAGCTCCTCTGTAAACCCACATATAGACGTGATGAGTTTTCACATATTGCAAATAAAAATCAGCAATACTACAGTTCTAGCTAGCAGAGTGTCATGCATTAGTTACATGCATCTGGAATGTTTATGTACCAAGGAAGAGTAAATGGTTGTTATAATAACGGGAGAAAAATAATAAAATTATTAAGGTTATCCTAAGTTTCCACTAGCTATTTTTTAATTGCTGTCATCTGAGTTCAAAGTGTTAAAGGAACTAACATATTTTCCTCTGGCAATTTTTTTCCTTAGATTTCTCATGCATTCCCTTTCCTGTGAAACTCTGCTTAGTAAATATTAATTTACCCTCAATTACTAATGACAAGTGAAAGAAACCCTTACACTCATCAAGGCCACAGCCTTAGGACATATGTTTGTCCTTCAAAGCGTTCAACCATTCAACAATTAGAACTAATATTTACTCCAGGCTATCAAGGCTGAAACACGCAACACTCCCCTAATGCCGAGCTTTTGGCAGAGGCAGTCATGGTGGTCTTACAACCTATTGACTTCATCAGTGAAAGTCAGGAAAGTGATTTGGAAAGTGGACAAATTAGACACAGAGTGATTGTCTAAAACGTGAGAACACTTAAGGACTGGAGAGGGGAACTAGTCAATTAGTCCATGAACAAGCTTTAGCTATGTAAAAGATCCCTCACTTCTTGTATGGGCAAAACTTGAGAAGCTGGGGATTTTGCTAAGCAAAAATGAAAAAATAAATAGAAAATGCTAAATCAGGAGCATAAAGGAATGATTGATATTTACACTCTGGTATGTTCCCATACACCACCAAGGAAGTTTAAATGTGCAGCTTCGACCCTTAAGCTTTCTTTGTTGGGAGCTTCATCTTTAAACAGAGAAAATCCCCACAACCTCTATGGAATAGACTGAGGCTTTGTGTTCAGATGTGGCTGCAGATACATACACACATACATATAAATATTTCTTATGGCAACTTTGGCTTTGTACTTCAATATTCTCCCAATATAACACCAAGGCCAGTTTGCTTAAATAGCCCTCGTTGCTTTTGTTTGCAAAAACACAATATATAGTTTATATTCTTTTGTTTTCTGCTTATATTATTTAACAATGAAGAAATTCTTTCATTACATTAAACAGGACAAAAACATATATAAAATCATTATATTACTGAAAATGAGAGCTTTGTAGCCAATTATAATACGATACAAGGATTTAATGAATATACAGACTTTGTTCTTTAAGAGTAACTGAAAATGTTAATCATCTTTCCTTTCTCTGAAAATCTTGTAGATTTATAAATAACATATATTTTTATATCTTTATAATCAATTGAATTTGCAATTAAGATGTTAATTTTGGCCAAATGGATTCTTTTCTTCATTGTAACATTGTAGATGAAAATCTGTAGCATGCTTACCCATGTCACCAGTGTCACATCCCACCTCTGCAAAGCATATACAAACAGGAGGATAAATAATAACTCCAGAAATATATTTACCAGGAATGAAAACTGTCCAAACTGGATATTTCACGTGAACACACCCCAGAATTGCTTTTACCAGTCTTCTGGCTCTATACTGCTTTGGTCAGTGAAAAAAGAACAAACATCTGACCCTTGCCCAAAAAAATTTGCAATGGAATTGAAACAGAAGAGACAACCCACACCTGGGCATGACACACAGTAGGGGAACAAAACAATGCATTACTGAAGCTGAACAATATTTCTCATGGCATTTTATGGAAAAAAGAAACTGTAATTTGTGGGCAGCCAGAAGATGTTGACATTTTGCGTAATTTCTAAGGGAGCAAAACCAGATTTAAGCACTTAAGAGAAAAAGTAAAGCCACAATTTTATTTATAAGAAAGTATAACAAATATGATTAAGCAGCAATGTTGTTTTTCAAAATGACTTCCCAACAAGCTATCTGTAACTAGTGATACCTGGACTGTAAATAGCTACACTGGAGACCTAATTTGCTGTTCCCTGGACACCCTTCATCAAAAACCATTGGTACTTAGATTACAAAGAACCTTCTCTGAAAGCTCCAAATCATACCAGCAGGATACAACCACTAATGGAGTCTAGCAGTTACCAAGTTTCCACTGAGTAAGATAAAAAATCACAACAAAGAACTCCTCTTTATTTAAAAAAATTATTGTGTATACATACAATTTTAACTCCAGATTTTTTAATGTGCTGCAAATATAAGAAAAACTGAAGAATTTATTTAGATTTATAAAGAATATTCCACTATGTATTTCTTCTGATATCCTATGTATTACACATAGTTTCACAGATGATAGAAGAAAATAAGCATAAAAATTAAATGATACATTGTTGATTTGGCAATCTTGAAATAGTCTCTTGCACAAGGAAATAACAAGCAGATTTCTAGCAGCCAAGTTTTTCTGACCTCTGTAAAGTGGGTATTTATAGAATGTGACAAAATTTAATTTCCATATATTGCAACACGAAGCACAAGAGCTCAACTATGTGTTGATTTGAAGCATGGCAATAAAAACTAGTATTAACAGTAGGCAATGACGGTAGAAAATGTAAAATCTAGTAGCTATCCCATGGTTATTGAAGGATATAATATGATGACAAAATTGAGGTAAGATTCTTCGATTTGAAAAAAATGCTCCTTGTGCTTCACAATGATATTGGCAGCTTTATGTACTGCTGAATTTAGAGGAATGATGTGAGTGTGTAGGGATTTTTTTCAGGTTTTCTCTAGAAGAAAGAATTTTACACTAAATGCAGAAAAACTTTGTCATTCAGCTTTACTTCTGTAAAGAAAGTGATGATATTTCTTCTATCAGTTTTCTAATCATCCATGGGTTGGGAGATTTAGATTTTGGGAATCCAAGGTGAGAAGCAGAAAAAGCTGGGTAATGTCAAACTGCAGCACATTAAGGAAAAATAGACACAAAATCATGCAGAAAGAAAGGTAGAAAAAGAAAAATTATAGCAGAAAGAAGGCAGACATGGATTTAGATTCTTACTAAAGCTCCTTTATACAGGCAGAAGGAAAAAAGAACGGTGTAGCAAGTCTGAGGAGAAGAAGCAGAGTGGTAGGAGAACGGGTTTGTGGTAGATTCATGTAAAATATACTGTGTGCCTCTAGAGTAATACAATGGTAAATGGAAATTAAGGCAAGAATTCAAACATCATGAAATGAGTTTCCCAAATTTTACACCATATGTTTTGGAAAAAAACATAGCTTACATTTGCCAAGTCAAATTTTATTCTTACTTGGCAGCATTATTTAGAAAACTGTCATAAATCCTAAATATAGCTAAAATGCTTATCCATTAAAACTGTCTCATTCTTCAAATGGATTCATATTTGTAATCAGTTTCGGAAGATTTAAAATTAGTTTCTTCTCTTCTTATCATTCAATAAAATCTGAAAGAACAATTGTACTCTGGTTTTATTTTGAGCTATTCTCTCTTAGGCTGATTGGGAAAAAAACGAGATGCAGTCCTTCTGGAATCTTGTTTTCTAACAAAACCACTGCCTGTCGAACAGTTGACCCTGACTTATTCATTCTGGAGAGAGTTTATTCACATCCTTAACTAATAAAGTTTCCTGTTGTTGCTGTGTCCCAGGACGTGGACACAGTTTTTCATCCCTTCTACTCTCTTCCTCAATCACAGTAACACTATAGCTTTAGGTCTTCTACTGTAGGTTTCATTTTTGTTTGGAGGACAGAGAAACATGCTGCAACTCTCTTAAACGGAGAATTTGTTGCGCTGCTTTGATGGCTTTGACATTTTTTTCAGTCTTATTTCCCTAACATCACATATTGCAGTGTCTGTTGACTTAAAGAGCTGTCGTCAAATCAGAACTCAAAACATTTAAGTAAAGACACCTTCAGAGTATGCGTACGTACATAGTCTGTAAATTAAATACTTGGTTGTATGTTTGCCTGTAATTCATAGATACTGACATAGATCATCATTTGGTATCATCTGATCAGTGATGTAATATTAGACAGCTACACATTTCTCTAATGTAATCAGGCCTTTAAAGGTCTCAGTAGACATGATTCAGATTAACTGGATATTCAGAATAAGATCAGCTGAAATGGGTCATATGGAAGATGTTTTGAGGAACATTTCTTCTGCCAAATATGTAAGGTTAATAAACATAACTGAGAAGTGTGAAAGACTGTGTTTTTGCTCTCCCTAACATACTATGAGGGAAACAAAAAAATATATGTTTTTCAGAATAAATCTGTTTTCACAAAATAGCATTAAGAAAGAAATGCAGATGAGCTTCACATGCTCTCCAAAGCATTCAGGATTACTTTTGCAGGCATCAGCTGTAGGCATAAAATTCCCAGTATACATGGACCAATAGAAATTGAACATTTTCGTTTAGCAGCACAAATTTTGCCAGGGTTTTCCTACAAAATCAGGTAGGTAAAAAAAAAAAAAAAGTCAGTTTTTAGAGACATGCATCTAGAACTTCAGACTACATCACGGCTAATGGCTTTATTGTGAAGTGTTTCCTCTCACTAGGATCATTGTCAGTGAGGCTGCTTATGTTGTTAAGCAGATTGTAAAGCCCAGTAGTTTGATACATCTGGCATTATACTCTTATCTTTTTGCATGGCAAAGAAAAAAAAAATAGAAAAATGAGGGGAGAGGACAATGCTGTAATGTATAACTGATGTATCAGAAAGGTTCTTTGTGAAATTAATGCTGTAGCAACGTATAGAAATATACTACAGTAACTGTAGTTCCCAAAAGTGTTAGAGGCACCTTGTTGAATATAAAGACAACACATATGCTTCACGTCCGAAGTGTAGTTTAGCTAAAAACTTGGCACAAGAAATACTTCACTTAATAAATGAAAGGGTGAAAGCAAGGATTACAATTATGAAATTGTGCAATTCTGGCATGTGCCATTAATACTTTGTATGACCCCAGTACACTTCATCGCAGACTTTGACTGGGCTATTTATAAGTCAGAGAAAGTTCTGGCCTCATCATACTACTGTCACCAGTTGCTCGTTTAGCCCCGTTGCCTCTTTTTTCCTCAGCCCAACAACAGCAGGTATCTCCTTTCCAGAAAAAAAAAACGCCTCTTTTTTCCTCAGCCCAACAACAGCAGGTATTTCCTTTCCAGAAAAAAAAACCCACAACTTTGTGTTCCTAATAAGGCATAACTGCTGAGTTATTGGTTTCTTTATAAAACTGGTAAAGATTGATATTTCTTTTATCGGAATGACTTTTTTGTATTAATTATGCCTTTAAAATCTCCATTGCTGTTTTACTGGATGGGACTGGTGAACTTACATTGCTTTGAGAGCGTTAACTGGCATCGTTCCTCCCAGTTTCGTGCACAAGTTCCTGTGGGACACCCCACCTGCAATTTCAGCTCACAAGTGAGGTTCATTGCCCAGTTATAATCACGGCCAAGGTTCTGTTCACTGCATGAGGACCCTCTAGAGCTGCTTGGTGATTTTTGGCTTGCATGTCACTAATACTTTGCTATATTCACAGGTGATTTACTACTTCATTGCCTTGGTCCTCAAATCTCTTTACTATTTATTCTGCAAAGCATTTGTAATCACATATGTCCACAGGAATGTATTTCTGTAACTTTTCATTTGAGGAGCACTGTGTCTCTTAACAACGTCACAAGAGTGTCCCCAGTAGTGGTTCAGAAATCTTATATTAAGTGAATATATGAGCTGGTAACATTTATGAAGTGTGGTCCTATATTTAGATGCAGATCTTCTGTGATGCTTCTATAGGTTAGTGTTGCTTCCTCTTAATCATTAAAGTAGGGTTTTTTCCATTGACTCCCTTAGATGCCTTGATCAGACTTTGGCTGAGATCTTTCCTGTGCAATTCCTTCTGCTACAGGAGAACCCAGCTGTCATGATGAGAAACTTAATGAAGAAGCCACTGGAAGTGCTCTGGAATTGGGAGTAAATGCAACAGAAATGTATCTACACTGAGAGATAATAAAATCGGGCTATAATTTACTCTTTTCTGTCACTATAAGTCTAGTGCGGGCAATATTTGACAGTTTCATAGACAATTGTGTCCTTTAACAACTGCTGCTAAGGCTAATTCAAAGACTCATTCCTTCAACTCTTTGGTAGTGGTCCTGCCTCTGCTGTCACTAATTCTGGACACTATACAATCCTTTCTTAGAAGACAACAAAACTTTTTCTATTTGTTTTATTTTCTGTGGTAAAAGGAAGAATAGTGAAGAGTGGAACCAACATGCAAAAGTACTTTTTTATTAGGTTATGGCTCCCATAGGACCAGAAACATCACACAGCAGCTTCCCTTGTGACAGCGACACTTCCAAACCCTTGCAACTGGGAAGCTGTGCTTCCATCCTGCATACACATTACCTCATGTACAAATTTATACACATTCACACAACTGTTTGTATGCACTAAATAAAGAATATAGCTTAATCATTTCCAATTTTGAAGGAATTTTGGCTACATTTCCAGCTTTAGGTTTTTGGAACGGTTCTTACTTTATAATAACTAAATAGGTTAGCCTGCTTTTAATGAGCATGTTTAGTGCAGTGAGACATTATGGTCACTCAGTAGAATGTAAGTTGCTTTCTTGCACATTATGTTGCAGGCCAGATTCTGACTGATTAATACATTGCAGGTGTCAGCCAAAATACAAAAGGGTAAGGAGGAGACTAAAAGGGTGAAGTTATTCCTCCTCTCTGGCTGGCTGCTCTTGGTGGGGATTAGAAAGAGATCCCACTCAGAAACATGGTCCTAGAAACAATACTTCTATCATCCTTTCCATCTGTACAAATTGTTCCCACTCTTGGCAGAAAAAATAAAATAATAAAATAAAATAAAATAAA
>NW_009722620.1:0-628 GCF_000703405.1 Apaloderma vittatum
GATCTCCAGAGCTCCCTTCCAACCCTGAACAATTCTGTGATTCTGTGAAAGTTCATCGCTATCTGCAACTCCCTGACAGGACGTTGTAGCGAGGTTTGGGCTGCTCTGTTCTCCCTGGTGGCGAGTGACAGGATGAGGGGAAATGGCCTCAAGTTGTGCCAGGGGAGGGTCAGATTGGATATTAAGAAGAATTTCTTTACTGAGAGGGTTGTCAAGTGTTAGCACAGGCTGCCCAGGGAAGGGTTGAGTCCCATCCCTGGAGGGGTTTGAGAGAAGTGTAGATGTTGCCTTGAAGGACATGGGTTGATGGGGTTGACAGGGCTGGGAAAAGGCTGGACTTGATGATCTTGGAGGTCTCTTCCAGACAAAACTGTTCTGTGACTCTGTGAGGCACAGACCCCCTGTGTTGGTGGCACTGGGTGAAGTGACGCCTGCTCAGTGAAGCTCAGCCCGGTTTTAAGGCGTTTCATTCCCGATTTGGGTGACAGCTGGGTGGGAGGTGTCCCTGCTCATGGAACCAGATGAGCCCCGAGGTCCCTCCCAGCCCCAATGACCCCTGGCTCGGTGCCGTGGGTGGGGGAGGTGAAGGGTTTTGTGAGGTCGTTTCCAGAATGTGTCAGGTTTAACC
>NW_009722620.1:670-1009 GCF_000703405.1 Apaloderma vittatum
GTTCCTTACAGGTGTTTTAGGGTTTTGGGGTTCTGTTTTTATATTTATTGTCTTCAAAGCCGTTTCACACTCTTAGGGCTGAAGCAGGGTGAAACGGAGACAGGTAACTAAACTCTCCTGAAAACGACCGTTCCTCTCTTTTCGTTTTTAATAAATAGTTTTAGGGGAAAACAATTCCCAAAAGAGAACGAGGCAAATACAAGTGAGGCTGCTGAAGGCCGCTCTCAGCCAGGAAACACGCGCTCACTTGGACGAGTGACCTCACCTTCAGCACCTCCCTGAACGCGTGAGCCTGAGCTTTGCTCCGAGTTCTTTGTTAAAGTCTCGCTGGCAGCCCAC
>NW_009722621.1:0-370 GCF_000703405.1 Apaloderma vittatum
AGGGCCTGTGCCCTCACCCGCACTGTTATGTTCCTCTGTCTTACCCTTCACAGAGGGCGAATATCCCCGGCCAAATGCACTGCATGCAGGGCAGCAGAGGTACAGAGGTTCATCTCTTAGCTGAAAATAACTTTTAGATAAAAAAAAAATAAATTTACTAGAGTTTTAAGTAAAAGAAAAAAACTGCCTGGGCGTTGGAAAGCCATTTGGCAGGTTATAGAAGACTTGCTATTCTGTTACAGTGAATTTTCTGGGAAGGAACAGCAGAGGACAAGCATGGAGAAAAGCCATACACGCGTGACTGCAGTCCCACGCTTGGGGTGCAGCCCAACCATTTCTCATTGTGCTGCACAGCTCACAAGGAGCAGGG
>NW_009722621.1:396-1217 GCF_000703405.1 Apaloderma vittatum
GAACTCTGACAATGCTCTCCAGCCCCTCTCCCTCCCCAAACGTGAAGGGAAATGGAATAAGGCAGAGAGATTTACAGATTGGAAAAGAAAACTAAAACAGCTTTAATAAAACAGTAATAGTATTAATAAGGAAATAATAAAAATAACAAACTACATACCAATACATACAAAGCTGATACCAAACCCTATTCCCCCTGCCGATAGCAATCCCCACCGCAGAGCAGGTGGCACCAGGGAAGCCCCAGGCTCAGCGGCAGAGGGGAACCTGGCACAGGAGCTGCATTTGGGGACTTAGGATGGGATCAAAGGCAGATGATGGGACAGAATCCTCCTTGGATGCCAGCCACTTAAGAGAGCTTAACCTTTGTGATCTCTCAGATTTATACTGAATATGATGCATACGGAACGGAACCCTCTCGTTGGTCACCTGTCCTGTCTGTTACTCACTAGAGGCACAACCTTTTACTTCCTTGTGACCCCTTTTACTTCCCAGAACCCTCAATGTGTTACAGAAGATCCAGCAGTGACTTTGGTCACTATAGGAGCAAGTATCAGCAAAAGCCTTTCTGCATCCCAGTCCCAGGCAGTAACTGTAAGCATCAGGTGTTATCACTGCTAGCAGCACAGACTGTCTGCAAAAACACGCTGCCGACTTCAGAACGTGCAGCCTCTTAGAAGAGATTGAGCTGAGAAGCCAAACTCACTGAACAGTGTTTAGCTCAAACAACGACAGAAGCTACTGAACCGAGCACAACCTGTTCCTCACAGCCAGAGGCCCAAGGGGAGAGCCGGCCGGTGAGGCCGAGCACCGAGCCCAGCCG
>NW_009722622.1:0-814 GCF_000703405.1 Apaloderma vittatum
GTAGTCCAGAACAAAACTTCAGAGCAGGCCATGCTAAAGAAATGCATCATGAACATTTCAGGGTGAGGTCTCCTTAGATGGAAATTGAGGTTATTCTTCATTTTGAGAACTGACACTCAAAAGCCACTACCAAGTATGTCATGTCACATGGCTGAAAAGAGCTGCTGTGAAGGCATTCAAAGCAGAACCTCTTTGTGAATATGGTCGATGAGGAAGTTGAAATCAATTTGAGCTGAATAGCATTGAGGATGACTCAGAGGGATGTATATTCAAATATAAAAGAGTCCTGCACACTGAAAAAGGGCTTCTTTTTTTTTTTTTCCGTGCCCACAAGAAATTATGAGTTTAGACTGTGCCCTGTAAGACGTGAATGAGTAAGACATGAAGGTAACGGGCGCTGTTATCTCTCTTTAAGCGTGTTTTCTTGTTCTTCCATTCTTTCCTTAACAAGATACATTTTTATTCTCCTGAAGGGATAAAGTTGGAAATCCCGACGTGTTAGAATATTGATCAAAACTACTGTTTGAGGTATCATGAGGCTACTACCCCCAGACTCTGCAGACACTCAGATGTCCAGTTACGCAAGATTTTTTCAGTGAGTCAGGGATGTGTCACAGCTCAGTGGACTGAGCCTAGAGACAGGCTCTACACTCATTTCACATCAGTGAAACGATAAAAGGCACAACTGTGGCCATCGATGCCGGCTGCCAAAGTGAAAAGTTTGGCATCCCACCATGTAGGCTCTGCATCAAATCACCTCGTGACACCCGCTCACGCGCTCTAAAATAAATCGAAATAAATGACTGAAATAAAA
>NW_009722623.1:0-539 GCF_000703405.1 Apaloderma vittatum
TCCAGCACATTCTCCTGTTTTTCCATGGCGCCAGGGGGAGGTTTTGGGGGGGGATGAGCAGGACCAGCCTCATCTTTACCCCTCCGTGCCTCAGTTTCCCCATCGTTACACTGCATGTGCTGCTCTGAAGGGGAACAGAAAGGGGCTGGGGGAGGTATTGGTATTCCATGCTGTGGGAAGAGTGGGTACAGCACCCCCAAATCTCAAATCCCAGCAGGCAGAGATGGAAAAATAAGGGTGCTTGGAGGATTTTAACTGGAGGGAACCCAAAAGGGGTCTCACAGGGTGTCTCGGCTGCAGCCTCGAGCCCCCCACACCCCTTTTCTCTTTGCTCCTGCAGGGCACCATGGTCCCAGGGGGTCCCAGCTGGTGTCTGCTGGTGGGGCTCTGCACCCTCATCTTCCTCCCTGCCACCACCCAGGGGGGACCAGAAGAGGACGTGACACCCAGCGTGGATCCGGAGGAGTTGGGGTACCACCTCACCCAGGATGGGGACCCCCTCCAGGACCCCCAGCGCTGCGGCATCACCTTCCACACCC
>NW_009722623.1:867-1183 GCF_000703405.1 Apaloderma vittatum
GGAGCAAATCCTCAGCTGGAGACACCCAGGGCGGGTCTGAATGCCCCCGAGGGTTCCACAGCCTTCGTGGCTCTCCGGTGACACGTGGGGTTTGGATGCTGCCTCACCATCCGTGTGTGTGTCCCTGTCCTCAACCCACCACAGAGGATGGCGTGGGGGGGAGTGGGGTGTCAGAAGTGGGGGAGTGACCCAGCAGAGCCAAAACACAACGTGGTGATGGAGCAGCGTTCGCTGGGATGGAGGAGTTGGGCTGGGTCCTGGGTGAGGACACAGGGGACATCGATCTCACTCGTTGCCTCGCTCCCCAGGCTACCGG
>NW_009722623.1:1438-1918 GCF_000703405.1 Apaloderma vittatum
AGGGGAGGTGGCATTTGTGGTGAGAACGCACGTGTGATGGGATCACACACATGATGTCATTGAACACGTGATGCCACCACACAGGTGATACCATTTCAGACACGATGCCACCACACACGCGGTGCCATCGCACGTGTGATGCCACTGAACGTGTGGTGACGTCACACAAGCGATGCTATTGCACGTTTCACGACATCACACACATGACATCACACATGCGATGCTATCGCACATGTGCTGACAGGTGACATCACACACGTGATGCCATCGCGCACGTGATGCCATTGCACGGGTGATGACACCACACGCATGACGCCGTCACACACACATGATGCCATTGCACCGGTGATGATGACATCACGCACACGATGCCGTTGCACAGGTGATGACATCACACACACGTGTTGCCATCACACACGTGATGCCCATAACATAATGCATTTACCTGGCAGGAGCTCTGCCATCGTACCGCAGATCCTG
>NW_009722623.1:2030-2237 GCF_000703405.1 Apaloderma vittatum
ACCCACACGGGTTCCAGCTTCTTCACCCCAGGCAGAAAATCCCTCCGTGTTCGTAAGGCCGGAGGTTCTCCCCGGCACATCGGGCTCGGAGCACCCCATCATCCCCACGGTGCCCCCCAAGGATGGGTGAGAAGCCGGAATATCCCCCCTCCTCATCCAGGCAGCGGCACTTCTGCAGGAGCTGCAGGCAGGAAAATAAAGATGCAT
>NW_009722623.1:2252-2686 GCF_000703405.1 Apaloderma vittatum
TCTGCGTCGTGTTTTCTCTCCCTCCTCTGCTGTTGGAGGGAAGAGGAGGGCGGGTGGTCTGTGGGGTTGACAGTCCCTCTGCACCCAAAAGAGTGGAGCCCAGCCAAGGAGATGGACTCCCCAGCATCCACGACGCTTCTCACCCACCCTCCACCAGCCTTCAAACCGTCACCCAGCAGCCAGCTCTGGTTTTTTCCTCCCCCTCCTCCAAAAAAATCAATGTTGATTGTCTTTTTATCCCTGATTAATTCACCACAGTCTCATCCGACTCATTCTTCTCCCTAAATCCCTTCCCTTGGTGGGCCCGCATCGATCTCTGGAGCAGCCCTTGTGATTTCTACCCGCTCCCCATCACTCAGTCTCCTCCCCATCTCCTCACCTTCGGTGGGAGGGGGGGGTCCATCCAGCACCAAGCACCCACTCTTCAGCCTCGT
>NW_009722623.1:2747-4850 GCF_000703405.1 Apaloderma vittatum
TGACGGGTTTCTGGTATTCAGCATCCCAAGGACGGTGGGAACAGCCTCATGGATGCAACCGTGGGGGTCTTGCAGCGGAGCAGGCAGGGGGAGCAGCAAATTCAGGTGCCCTCCACGCCCTGGTCTGCTCTTTTCTTTATCTGCCAGGGGAAAGGAGGCAAATCATAGAACACATCCCCCGGGGCTGGAAATTGCGGTCCTGGGCTTCATTTGCAGGAAGTTTGAACATTAAATTTCCTAGCAGGAAGGAAGGAGGGAGGCTGGTCTGGGGAGAGGGCTGGGGCTTCGCCTGCCTGGGAGGTGGGGAAGCAATGGGGAGCCCGGGGTTTCCCATCCTCTAGCTGTGGGAGTGCCCCCTCCCCTGCCCAAAAATGCCCTGGTCCCATCCCTGGCCCCATCCGTGGCCCCAAACCTGGCCCTGGCCCTTTGGATCCCCCAGGACGGGGACACCGGAGTCAGGAGGGGGAAGGGATCTGCAGGGTGGGTGGGGGGAGTTGATGCTGGATGTTACCCCGGCTTTGCTTTCCCAGTTTTGCCAACTGCACCCCCTCGGCGGTGTTTTAGGGGGGCTGTGGGGAGGGGGGGGTCAGCTCAGGACCTCACACCCATTTCCCCCATGTCACTGCTCCCTGGAGCAGTGGAGAAACCCTGGTTTGGGGGGGAACTAAGGCAAACGCCTCCCTGCTTCCCCCCTTCCCCTGGAGCGAGAGCCTGGACCGGGGTGATGTCCTGGTGATGCTCCAGCTCTGCTGCTCCACGGTGCTTGGGCTCCTGTTCTCCTTCCCTCTCCCTCCTCATCCTCACACGCCAAGCCCAGCACCCCCTTCTGTCTCCCCCTCTTCCCCTTCCCAGACCAGCAACGCCTTGGGAAGAGACTTGAGCAAAAACCCTCTCAAATCCAGCCTTTCCCAACCCCAGGGATGCTTCGCCGATGCGCCGGGCAAATGAGAAGGGCCAGGGGAGCTGATGTTCCTCCAACCTTCCTCCCCCTCATCCTCCCCCCCTGCCTGTGCATGGCTCTCCCTCCTCCTCCAGCCCCTGTCGTCACCGTCATCGCTTCAAGTAAGAGCTGAGACATCTTTTGCCGGAGCCCAGTCCTCTCCGGAGCCCTCCGCGGCACAGAGCCCCAACCCTGGCACGGCAGAGGGAACGAGGGGGCTTGGGGACCCCTTTCTTTGCTCTCCCTGCAGCAGGTAAGGGGGTTCATCGGGTCCAGGCTGGGTGGGAAGAAGAGAAACCAGTTGTCCCTGAGAATAAATAATCCCCGATAAATCTGTTTTCGGAGTGCCGAGGACACTCAGGGAGTGCTGGGGAGGCAGCAGCAAGGAAAGTTTCCCAGCTCTGCCTGAAGTTCCCATCCGAAGAACAAAAACAAAAAATCCCCCCGCTGTCCCCTTTTTTAAAACCCAACAGAGAAGTGATTTATTCTCTCTGCAACCCCGACTTGCATGTCGGGATGCTGAGAGCTTTGCCGGGCTCGCCACGGTCACAGGCATCCTCCGGTCCAGCCTTTAGCATCCACAAATGTTCCGGCATCCCTCCAGGAAAAGTGGTTGGGATGTACCAGGGGAGAGGGGGCTTTGCTGGCATCTCGGGGGGCTTCACACCGAGCTCTTTGTGTGATGGGAAACTTTGTCAGGGACCCAAGCACCCCCTGCACTTGCCAATATATTTAAATATTCAACCAGGAGAGGCACATCCATAATTTTCTCTCCGGCGCAGCGGCCGGTGTTTCTCCTCCCGTTTTCCACCACCCTTGTACCAATCGGTTGAAAACTGCGCAGAAGATGATGATGGTTTCACGGGGGCTTCACGGTTTTAGCAAGCCAGGGGGGAATTTAAGCTGCAGGAGCTTCTTGTTTAACAATATCTGGGCTGGGCACCTCCTTCTCTTTGGGGATGGAAGCGGTTGCCTCGTGAAAAGGGGAGGCTGCTCCTGGAGGCACAGGTCAGGTTTGGAGGAGTCACCTTGTAAGCAGGAGCAGATTTTGGGACCTCTGTAGAGGAAGTGATTCCTCCCCTTGCAGAGATTTTCTGTGCTGGGGAGGGGAACCAAATTCATCCGTGAATGCATGGATAGAGGGATGGATGGATGGAGGGATG
>NW_009722623.1:5038-6469 GCF_000703405.1 Apaloderma vittatum
GGATGGATGGATGGATGGATGGATGGATGGATGGATGGTGAAACGATGATCCCTCTTCTCAGAGGTGAGCGTTACTGGAGAAACCAGCCCCGGGAGCCTGTTTGGGACAGTGCAGTCTCTTGGAGCAACTAAGATGCTTCCCCCTCCCTTGCTCCCAGGGCATGAAGCAGGTTTGAGCCAGGGAGAGCAGAAGAATGGTTGAAATCAGTTGTTTTCTGATAGAAGTTAAAGCACTGAGCTCCATTTGTGCTATTAAATCAACAGAGCTGGGGTCCCCATCCCTTTAACTCACGGGGGTCCGGCTGCCCAGCTGTGATCTCGGCTGCCCAGACTCATGCCTTGCCTGCCCAAAGAGCACTTGTGAAACAGGGAGAAGATGCTTTTGGGACATTTTCCCTTGACTCTGCCATGGTGGCAGCTCAGATGAGCTCTAAGCCCTGCTCACAGAGGGACCGCCACCTCCCGGACCCGCTCTGTGGTGGCATCGCAGTGACAGCTCCTCTCTCTGCTGTCTTTCCAGGAATGAAATTTGGGGCTGGTGACTCGGGAGAGCGTCCCAAACCACACACCCACCAGGCTCTGTCCCTGCTGAGCTTCTCCCAGCTCACACCCAGCTCCATCCATGGCTCTTCCAGCGCTCACTAGCAGTGGGGACACACAGGACACGGCGTTGGACGTCCCCTGTGGTGGCTTTCCCTGCTGAGCCTCTTCTCCCACCACCAGCTGAGCTCATCGCTCCCCCTGGTCCTTCCCAGGGGGGTGAACTTTGGAAACTGCTCCAGGGAGGAGGTCCATGGGGGACACCAGCACTGGGACCATGGGGTGGTTGTCCCATGGCATCGCCCCCATCGTCACTTGGTGTTTCGTCACCTTCCAGGCAGGTAAGAGCAGCTCTGGTTTTCCCTGGGCTACCTGAGCTTCTTTTGTTTGAGCCTCATCTTCCCTTGGGTGTCACCCGTTGGGGTCCTGGGTGGGTGTGTAAATTTGGGAAGAGGGGAGGGGAAGCTGAGTGGACTGCGGTGCATGTGCAGGGAAAAAAAATAAATAAATTTGATTTGGCTTTCACCTACCATCAATGCAAGACCTTCCATGAACTGGGCATCTCACTTTTGCCTTTGCTTGGGACCAGAGCTCCCCAAAACCTTGGAGACCCTCAACCCTTGGCCAAAATACAAAGACCAGGACCCTTCCTGTGCTTGCCTGCCCAGTGGAGAGAGCTCAGGGCATGCCATGGGGCTGTACACTTGTCCTTCTTCAGGGCTGAGCCTCCCACAGAAGGTCTCTTTGGTTACACTTCGCTGTGCAAAGCCCTCCCTCCCTCGACTTGCTGGTGGAAATTTATGGGGCTCTGCAGCACACAAGGGCGCCCGAGCGATTCGCCGCAAACTGACGGCACAAAGGCCAACGCCAACTATTTCCAGGCAGAGCAAA
>NW_009722623.1:6480-6738 GCF_000703405.1 Apaloderma vittatum
CCCCGTCTCCCGCCCAGCCTGAGGGACAGTCTCTGAGCAGGTTCAAAAGATCCCAAGGAGTGGGTCAGCCTCCACCTTGCCAAGCTGAACCAGTTAGCACCAGTAAGAGCAGCTGGAGGGGACTGGGAGAGGGACCTCAGCCATTCAAGAGTGGGGTTTTCACAGTTTCGCGTTTCAATGGGGTACAGAGGTGTGGAAGGAGGGTCAGTAAGCTCAGTCCTCTCATGCCATCTCCATCTCCATCTCCATCTCCATCTC
>NW_009722624.1:0-4497 GCF_000703405.1 Apaloderma vittatum
ACCGAGAGCATCCCTGCAGGCTGGATTTTTAAAGCAATTAAATTCTGGAAGCAATTTCTCAGAGTTCAGAAGCGCGTGAGAAGCACAAGGAAAATAAAAGCAGTAGTCGTAGATGCAGGGATGACCCTAAAAGCGGGGAAGGACTCATAGCTTGGGACGCCACACGCTTCGTTTGGTTCTCCAAAACACCACCAAGAGAGAAGACGGCACACGTCGGGAGAGAGGAGCACAGCCAGGCTCCTGGGGAGGTCGGCTGGAGGCTGCCATGGAGAAACTTCTAAACGGAGCTCACAGACTTCTCCCTGGGATTTGCGCACCAGCTCAGCAGCAGCTTGTTTCTCACTTTGGTGTTTTATTGCGTCCCTACCCGTTTCTACGTGATAGAAGGTCAAACATGAGCAAATGGAGCCTTCACTAGGATGCAAATGGGTTCAGGAAGTACCTGGAGATGGATTGGATACGTGTCACCTTTATAGAGTTTCTAAACCCCTCAAAACCTTCAGTGTTGGGGTGCATTTGTATCTGCCCCCTCTCGCCCTCAAGTTGCTGGGGCACATTGAAATACCTACAGCCCTCCACGCCTTTTAAGACAAAAGCCATTTTTATAAAGCCAAGGGAATTTCTGCCGAAGAATTTGATAGTTGAAACTTATATATTAAAAAAAACCCACCACACAGAATTGAATCAGCTGTAAGTATGTTTGGCCAAAGTTCTCTGCTGACATGATGGAAAAATCTTGGAAGTCTGAAGCAAGATTTCTTACCCTGGAGACCAAGGTTTGACAGAACCCATAAAGTACCTTCCTGTCACTGTGAGTTATGCTCCCTTCCACGCGCTAACGGATACCTGCGTAATGTAAAAGGAAATATATATATTGTCGCCTGTGTTGTTGTGCACTGAGAGCCAGGCACGGGGCAGAACTCTCACCCCCTCAGCTCCCTGCGATTTCACCGTGACACTGAGCAAATCTTCCCGATCCCGGCTCAGCGTCCCTCCAGCAAGAGGTCTGACAACCGCAGCGATCCCAGGAGAACCCTATGGAGCTGCGGGGAAGCCTCACCTGGTAAAGCAGCACCTACATGTGTCGGATATTAAAGATTCACGATTCCTACCCCGCAGGATACTGCAGGATCTACCTTATGCTTCGCTAAAACCCAACAAACGCGCCGGCAAATTAAGTCGTCTACCAGTTAGAAAGGCAAAACGCTCTGAAAAAGTCTCGCAAGTGGTCTGAGCCGAGCACATTACACGGGGAGTGTCTCCTAAGAAATACTTATCATTATCAGAGTGCTTTAGCACTTCCCAGGCTCCCGGCGCTGTGCAAACATTAGCTTCTTAATCACTCATTAGGGACCATCCGATAGAGCTGGGCCATGCCTCATTGAGTAAAGTCATCCCCAACTCGCTCAGGCCCTCTTGCTCCCTCCAGAGACAACTTGGAAGGTTCTTTCTGATTCTCATAAGAAGTTCCACGTGAGCAAGGAAAAGTCTGTTCAAAGTGAACAGTGGTGGCATTCCCTCGCCTCCAAACTCACTCATTTTTTTCCTAGGAAGCAGGGATCATCCCAGTCAAAGATGTGCTTCCATAAAATACCTTGACTGAATAAAGTTGAGAAATTCAGGAAGGTGGAAGATTGGTTCTGATGATGCCCCTACAAACCACGGCAGGGCAAAGAAAAGGCTCCAAAACCCTTTGTTCAGCCTTTTTTCCCCTCCAGTATTACTGCTTCAGACTACCAACAGCCTGCATCTAACCAGCCCAAATTGCTCAACTTTCATCCGGGACGAACACACGCAAAGTCAAGCCCGTGATTTGCTGTTATTCAGCACTCTTAGGAGTTTCCAAGAACTAACACCTCATCTTAATGTAACCGCTCTCGACGCCAACTCTTCCCCGCCCCCCCTCCTTTTTGTAGTGGGTAATTTTTCTGCGTTATCAATCTTGTCGCCGGTCACCCGCTTGGGCGTCCTTCCATCGAGTCTGGCATTTCATCTGCGTCTGAAAACCTCCAGTGGTGCCAAGTGTTTGCATACCTTGCAAGTGTTATGTCAAACTCTGCCCCTCGGAGCTGCCAAAAACCACCACTCAGCGTTAGCAAAGCAAATACTTCCTTAGACAAGCTTAATAAACAGGCCAGGAGAAACCCTAGACTTCATAAAGATGTTGCTTGCCTGACGAGGCCAAGCTTGAGGTCTTCAGCGCCCTTGCATGTCCCATTTAGGCCAACATTCATTATCGTTGTCACGTGTTCCCCACCCGCGCTCTGCGTAAGTGCATCGATCTGAGCACACAGACTGTTTCAACCAACCCATCCCAAACTCCGCGCCCCTTTTCACGCTGCGATTACGAGCCAACCATCGGGCCAACCTTGTCTCTAATCAGTCTCAACGAAGACATTTATTTTACGGCATAAATCAACGCGTACAGCAGGTACGGCCGGCATTCTGCGCTGGGCAAAGCAGCTCACTTTGGTGGCCATCAGCTCTTCTGGCCTCATCCCAAATAAATAGCTGTTTCTTTATGCTCTTGAGTGATGACTACCGATCCGCTAGCAAGAGTGGGAGTAGACGTGAAAGAGGACATTGAGCAGAGAGTAATGGTGAAGAGGGATGGGCACAGAGAAAATGAAGGAGAAAGGATAAAGTTGGGGTGGGAGGGGAAGAAAGCATGGGGGAAAAGTGCAGGGGAAGCTAAAGAGGAGGAGGAAACAAGATCTGTGGGAAGCAGGAGATTGAGAAGCTGAGACCAAAGCATTCAAGCCTTCCCTAGGGCCCAGAGATAACCTCTGAGAAGATCAGAACAAGCCCAGCTCTCTTGGCTTCAGTTTCAATAGCACATCCCAAATCCATCACTCCTAAACCGCTGCTCACGGGTGGATGTGAGCATTTGCCCAGAAAACCCTTGTCTGACACGTGAGGCTTTGGGAAGTGCCCTTGGATGCTCGGCTGGGAGCCCTCGTATGCTCACAGGGAGCAGGACTCCCTCATTCCCAAGCACAAAAAAAAGCTCTCCAAAGCAAAGCACTTTCAAGTGGTCTCATTTTCAAAGGGTAGGGGGAGACAAGGTTTGAGAAGATACAGGACCCTGAGCACCTAAGAAGAAACGCACCCAGAAGTCGCATGTTAACTTCAGGAAACTGTAGCCACCAAGCAAAATTCTGCTCTTTTCCATCACTGTTGTCAAGCCAAAACTGAACAATCAATTCCAGTTTGCACCAAGATGATTGAGAAATACATCTAACTTCAGCTATACTATATTCAGGGTTGCTGTGACGTTTTATGGTCATTGATAAACCAGGTCCCACTTAAACAGCAGAAAAATCAAAACACCTCCAGCTTTCTTAAATGGATGAACGACCACAAGGAAGCCGTGACAGATTGCACTGAGTTCTCCATCTTCTTAACTCAAGGACTTCAAAAAGCATCAGTGACTTACCCTCATCCTGGAAGTCTGAAGGAAGTGAAGCATCAGATGTCATGGAAGGGGCCAAACTCCAGCTCTGATTTTCATCAGAACTGTCTTGTCTAAAGCTGGCGTCATGCTGATCCTCTTCTAGAAAGAGAAGGAGAACCTGACTTTAGTGAAGAGGACACATTTCTAGACTCAAGTCTTGCTGCCTACACCATGAAACGTTTCCTTCCCGTTCCCACCTCCCACCAAAGTTCTCTACAAAACCCCAAACCGCTTCTGTGGGTTGAAGGCCAAGTTCATCATTTAGGGCCAAAAAAACTGCTGCAAGAACGCTCCTGCTGGACACGTGCAGACCTCACAGCTGGAGGGAATACGAGGAGGAGACTGGAAACACCCATCTTGGGACCAAACTACCAGAGCTACGTCCAATCCCTTGTTCTCGCGCCCAGTACACGACCTCTGCATAAATCATTCATTTGGAAAACGGAGGATTGCACTACCTCCTTCAGTAGAACGAAGAATCTTCCCATATTGTAAGAAAAAGCTTTGAGAGTGGTAGGGGAAAAAATAAAAAAAAAAAGGATTGACTCTCTCTGACACGCAGTCACCTACAGATCAACCAACCAACGTGTGTGCGCAGAGACAGGAGTTATTACCTCCCCACACTCCATGTTGCATTGTATTTTTCTGCAAGTAGACATTTTGCTGAGGAATTTGCTACGATTTTGTGCAGAAGGTGCTTAGATACTGCAGTGACAGATGCTAATACCGAATTTTAATGTAAATGGAGTGCAGCTAGCCCACCTGTAGAAGGAAACGCGGCTCGCCCTAAACAAAGCGAAAAAGCCTCTTTCAAGCTTTTTTGGCCTTACGTTTCCTGAACACACACAGCCCAGACTGCTGATAACCGAGGTAAAGACAGCTGCTGGTTCATTCAACACACGACAAACAGTGAGAAAGGAGAGTTTTCAGCTGATGTTAATTGCATCCAAAGACTAAAACCCTGTTTTATCTCAGCAAACAGAGGAACCGTGCCCCAGAGTTTAAATCGAGCGCTGATGAAAGGGTCCCAGGGTTACGACGCT